>NC_047103.1:18191554-18326554 GCF_902500255.1 Thalassophryne amazonica | reverse complement strand
TTGGGGTGGGAGTAGGGTTAGGAATAGTGAGTTAAAAGAGCTATGTCACGAAAATTTGACTCATTTCATCACGGGACCACGAAAAAAAAACGTGAGACTGGGCTGCCATTTCCTTCATGTTTAAGCTGGCAGTTCGGTGTTCTGTGCCTGTATTCATTCATTCACTGTTGTAGTTTCAATTTCAGTTTTTCATTTATATATATATGTAGCGCCAAATCACAACAAAGTTGCCTCAAGGTGCTTCACACAAGTAAGGTCTAACCTTACCAACCCCCAGAGCAACAGTGGTAAGGAAAAGCTCCCTCTGAGGAAGAAACCTCAAGCAGACCAGACTCAAGGGGGTGACCCACTGCTTGGGCCATGCTACCGACACAAATTACAAAACAATATACAAAAACAATATACAGAAATGTTGCCGGTGCACAAGACAGGAAGGTTTCAGAAACAGACACCACACCCATCTCTGGATGGAGCCGCACCTCAAACAGAGAGAAAAACAATCAGGCATCAGAAAGACAAGAAATACAGTATAATTTGTCAGCATTAAACAAGAACAAAAGAAATACTAAGGAGATCGCCAGCCACTAGCCCTAAGCTTCACTAAAAGACACAGAAATTAGATAAATCTGAGGCCACGGCCAGCTCCATTCCCTAATAAAATTAATTTAAAAGAGTAAAATGCATAGTAACATACTAGTACGAGGTCTGTTAAAAAAGTATCCGACCTTTCATTTTTTTCAAAAACCTGATGGATTTGAATCACATGTGCTTGCATGAGCCAACCTTGAACCTTCGCTCGTCGTTTTTTCTTTGCAAGGAAATGGCGGAACGACTGGAGCAGCGCGACTGCATCAAATTTTGCCAGAAACTGGGCGACAGCCAGGTGGAAACCATTCGGATTATTCAGACGGCTTTCGGTGACGATCCTATGGGCATCACACAGATTAAGGAGCAGTACAACCGGTTTAAAGATGGCCTCACAATGGTGGAGAGCGCGCCGCGCTCCGGTTGGCCATCAACATGCTGAAATGACCAGATCATTTCCAAAGTGAAGGCTGTGGTGATGTGGGACCGTCGTGTGACTATCCGAGAAATTGTGGAAGAGGTGGACATCAGCACTTTTTCAGCACATTCCACTGTGACAGAAGATTTTGCCAGGAAAGAGTTCCAGCAAAATTCATCGACACGAAGCTGATGGCGCAGCAAAAGTGCCTCCGTGATGAAGCCTCACAGGACATGTTGTGACATGCCCACCTCGTTCACAATTTCTCGGATAGTCACACGACTGAAAAGCCACCGAAAGATGCCTGAATCTTCCGAATGGTGGAAGAGCTGGGCATGTCACAACATGTCCTGTGAGGCTTCAACACAAAGACGCTTTTGCTGCGCCATCAGATTTGTGCCAATGAATTTCGCCACCACTCTTTTCATGGCAAAACCTTCTGTCACAGTGGAATGTGCTGAAAAAGTGCTGATGTCCACCTCTTCCACAATTTCTCGGATAGTCACACGACGGTCCCACATCACCACAGCATTCACTTTGGAAATGATCAGGTCATTTCAGCATGTTGATGGTAGACCGGAGCACGGCTCGCTCTCCACTGTTGTGCGGCCGTCTTTAAACCGGTTGTACCGCTCCTTAATCTGTGTGATGCTCATAGGATCGTCACCAAAAACCGTCTGAATAATGCAAACGGTTTCCACCTGGCTGTCGCCCAGTTTCTGGCAAAATTTGATGCAGTCGTGCTGCTCCAGTCGTTCCGTCATTTCCTTACAAAGAAAAAACGACGACAGACTCCACTCATCCTCACACAAAGGCTGCTTACAAGCAAATGACACAACCGACAGGCATGAAAAAAATCACGCATGTGCACGAAGGTTCAAGGTTGGCTCATGCAAGCACATGTGATTCAAATCCATCAGGTTTTTGAAAAAATAAAAAGGTCGGATACTCATATGCATAGACCTCATATGCTAGCCATACGAAAGGGAAAATAATTGCGTCTGAAGTCTGGACCTGAAATTCTCTATAGAATCTGACTGATTTATTGACTCAGGGAGATCATTCCACCGAACAGGGGCACGATAAGAGAAAGCTCTGTGACTCGCAGACTTTTTAGTCACCCTAGGGACACAAAGAAGTCCTGCACCCTGAGAATGGAGAGCCCGGGTCGGTACATAGGGTTTAATTAGGTCAGCTAAGTAGGGAGGTGCCAGCCCATGAATAATTTTATAAGTTGCAGAACCTTAAAATCTGATCTCACAGGGACAGGAAGCCAGTGAAGAGATGCCAAAATGGGTGTAATGTGGTCAAACGTTCTGCTTACTTTCTAAAGTCTGGCAGCAGCATTTTGAACCAATTGGAGACCCCTAATGCTGGACTGTGGTAAACCAGAGAATAGA
This sequence comes from Thalassophryne amazonica, assembly GCF_902500255.1. Taxonomy (NCBI): domain Eukaryota; kingdom Metazoa; phylum Chordata; class Actinopteri; order Batrachoidiformes; family Batrachoididae; genus Thalassophryne; species Thalassophryne amazonica. The sequence goes on along the minus strand of NC_047103.1, from coordinate 18,324,151 downwards.
ACACTGCAGTAGTCTTGTCTAGAAGCAGTGATGGGCACAGCTAACCAAAAAGTTAGCTTTGATAACAGCTAATCAGCTAACTGGAAAGTTATTGTTTATAAAGCTAAACCGATATACCACCCAAAAATTTATCGGAAGCTACAGGTAACCAATAACTTTTAGTATTGCTTCCAATACACTTGCAACTACTAACAAGCTCATTTTGAGTTTTAACACCACGATGGCTTCTGGTGGCATCAAAGGTGACCACAAACCCAAACAATGAGTCAGTACTTCTGTCTTTGTGTGCCCTGCCCACTGCTGGAAACTCTTGTTTACTACGTAGCTCTCAGCAGTGAAGCAATTGAGAGGTCCTAAGCTCAACTCTACACACAAAACAAGCCATTATTCCTTAACCAAATACAGCTGTGCCGCAGTGAGGCAGAGGTCTTGGAAAATAAAGCAGTTTTGAGTTATGGTTTTGATTTAAAATCATCAAATTATTCTGGATAGAATAACACCATTAATGTCAATTCTGTCACTTGTACAAAGTTAAAATATAACACATATCTTTTAATTTTAAATAATGCACTAATTCTGAAGTTTTGTAACAAACACAGACAGATGCCAAAGCGATTATGGGTAAATGAGCCTCCACTAACACTGATTGGTTGACTCATTCATTCTATGTAAAAACCAACACATTAATGTGAGGTGTGTGTGTTGGTGTTTACATATAAATGTGCTTGTACATTTCTATGTAAGTGTACAAGCACATTTATATGTTTGCTGTTTGTATTTATTTTCCTCTTTTTGTTCTGAGCACAGTTGGCCATAGCAGGAATCCGATGTACTAATCATTGTTTATATGGCAGAAATTAAATATTAGTAGATATCATTTAGTGCAAACCTAGCACACCTAAGTGGGTCATTGTAGCTGACAAGTTGCTCGGCTATAAGACTGCTGGGAGATGAAAAGTGTGTCATCATAACTCTGTAGCCTACCTGTGTGACAGAATTATTAATGAGCTGTGTCTGTAGTTATACCCCTCATCCAACAGGAGAAGATGGACCTCTTTCATTACCCAGAGATGTGGGAATGCTTCTGTCAGATGGAATTTGACGCGTGAACAAAGACGAGCACTTGTTATGGCAAAAGGGGAAAATAATCAAGTGTTAATTTGCTTTGAAATGATTGGTTGAGGTGATGTCAATCGCATCTCCTCGTATGTGGATTCATGAAGATTATGAAATCAGGCCTGTGTGTCTGAGAGGCTCCCAGTTCCTCTGTGGTCATTGAGCACCACACTGTGGCTCTCAGCAGCTACTACGGTTTGTGAGGGACACCACCGTTACATCCATCAGATTGCAGTTATACACCACACATTCTCACTGTACTTTACTATTTCAGCCTGTATTAATAAAATGCTGTTTTAATTTCTTTATATTATAAGGGACAGATGATTCTCAAGGGCAGGGTCATGATCACTGTGTAACACTGCAAATCCAAATGTGGTTCTGCATGAATTCGCACAGTTTTCATATTGTAACTAGGTCTGATGGAGGGGTATAAAACTGACAGTCCAGGGGCCACATCATTAAGTTCAATTCAGTTATACATCACCAAATCACATGTCTCCCCAAGGCCCCATCGAGCAGGGTTGCAAAATTTCGTGAATTTTCAAAGTTGGAAACTTTTCATGGGAATTAATGAGAGTAAATGGGAAATTTGCAAAATTATAGGTTAACCTATATCAGGGAACTTAAATGTGTATAAAAAAAACCCAACATTTTGCAGCATCATCTTGGTTAAAACAACTATCAGGGGTGGGCATCGAGGGCCGAGACACTGCAGGTTTTCCATGTAACCAATCACCTCAGCAGGTGGGTTGCTGATGAGCTTCTGCTCTGAACATAAACACCTGGTTGTCAATGAAATCACCTGCTGAGACACCTGATCATTAATGAAATCACCTGCTGAGGCGATTGGTTGCACGGAAAACCTGCAGTGTCTCGGCCCTTTATGGCACATGATTGCTCACCCCTGAACTAGATGTTGTGCAATCCTCTGTTGGGGCATGGAATCATATATATATATATATATATATATATATATATATATATATATATATATATATATATATATATACGCACACAACATATAATACGTTAAATGGACTGCATTTATATAGCGCTTTTCCATATGCATCAGATGCTCAAAGGCTTTACAATAATGCCTCACATTCACCCCGATGTAAAGATGCTGTCACACAAGGTACTCACTACACACCAAGAGCAACTTTTCCAGTCAGGCTGGGATTTGAACAAAGGATCCTCTGGTCTCAAGCCCAACAGCTTAATCACTAGACCATCACCTCCCCATTACTCATAGCCTACTTTCATGGCAATGTCTTGTGTTCATCCACTGACCTGTAACTGATTAACAAAGGATCAATAAAGTTTCTGTTGGATTGATCTCTGTGCCCTACTCTCTGACCAGAGTCCCTGTTCTTGAAGGTGCTGTCAAAGCAGTATTCCAGAGATTTACTCTCTAACAGGCAGAATGACCAAGTAACTTATTGGTCATTGTGATTTGAAGAAGGATTTGATGGAGTGTACCACTGTTTCCCGTAATTACTTGTATATGTAAACACACACTGTCCAGTTTCATAAGATGCCGAAATCTTTGTGGATTTAATGTTCTTAAACTGTTGGACTATTTTTTTCATGCAGTTGTTCCCAAAGTGGTGATCCTCGCCCCATCTTTGCTTGTGAAAGGCCAAGACTTTTGGGGATGCTCCTTTTATACCCAATCATGACACTCAAAATTAGTGTCCTCAGTTCCCAAATGCTTATTGAGTGTTGTTAAAAGGAAAGGTGATGTAACACAGTGGTAAACATACCACTGTCCCAACTTTTTTGAAACGTGTTGCAGGCATCCATTTCAAAATGAGCAAATATTTGCACAAAAACCATAAAGTTTATCAGTATGAACATTAAATGTCTTGTCTTTGTGGTGTATTCAACTGAATATAAGTTGAAGAAAATTTGCAATTCGTATTCTGTTTTTATTTACATTTTACACAACATCCCAACTTCATTGAAATTGGGGTTGTAAATTAAAAGCACAAGGAATTGTCAAACATGCCGAGACAGAAGGGTTGCGGTGAAACAACCATATACAAAAAGAGTTTAGTTCCTACAAAGACCAATGGCTCAAAAGACAACCAAGAGGTGAAGAGGAGAGTCTCAGTGAAAGGGACTACAACCGGTGAGTCAGTGTTTGTATTTATGCCAGATCAGTCATTAAAGAGAACATACCTGAGTTTTTGTCCATGTGATGGTCTTTTAACCCACAGGCACAACCACACATGTCCCAGTACTAGACAGATCATGGATGGATGGATGGGTGGATCAATTTATTGATTGATTCCGCCAGACATGCCACCAACAGGCACCTGTGCTCACCGCAGCTCTTCTGCTTGAGCCTGGAATGTATTGCAGGAACCTGCTAGTTCTGGTGGCTTCACTGATGGATAAGGCCTCCAAACCAGTAGATTATGATCCATAGCAGGTCTTATTATTTATCTTAAATATCAACGCAAGGACACAAATTTGGACAAAATGTATGCAGAGTGCGGACAGATTCCTTGTCCGTATTCTTCTTGGTATTTAATGATGAGCCCCACAGAACTCTTGGCATTACCAAACAGCTCTGTTCAGCATGATTCCATGATCTCTTCTCTGCTGTCTCTCAAATGCAAAGGTCAAGAACCCAGAGACATGAATGTCACTGCTGATTTAAGCGAATCTCTCAACACATTTCACACAGATACACTTTTAGTAGCTGAGTACAGAAGGTCATTGAAACCCTTTATGTTGGTCCAGTACTGTCACAAATCCAGACACTCTAGGTTCTCACTCAGCATTTCCAGTGCCGGGATCAGGCCATCTATTAAATCCACAAAGATCCCAGCATCTTATGAAACTGGACAGTGTTTGTTTACATATACAAGTAATTACGGGAAACAGTGGTACACTCCATCAAATCCTCTTCAAATCACAATGACCAATAAGTTACTTGGTCATTCTGCCTGTTAGAGAGTAAATCTCTGGAATACTGCTTTGACAGCACCTTCAAGAACAGGGACTCTGGTCAGAGAGTAGGGTACAGAGATCAATCCAACAGAAACTTTATTGATCCTTTGTTGAACAGTTACAGGTCAGTGGATGAACACAACACATTGCCATGGAAGTAGGCTATGAGTAATGGGGAGGTGATGGTCTAGTGGTTAAGCTGCCAATCACCAATCCACTTAATCATTGATTAATAAACAAAAAAATGTGGCCCTTATAATGAAAGAACATGAGGGAAGTTATATTAGCAATAATTATTCCATCATGACCTCGTGCTCTGAACATTCACATTGAAAATTAAGGAGAAAAAAATTCTCACAAATTACTCCAAGAATGACAAGAACCAAAATAAATGAACAGCAACAGTATTCAGTAGTTTATTACTACACATGAAAATTTGACTCACATTTGTGCACAGTTGCACACACTCAGTTCACTTGTGGAAAATGTGCGGAGCGTGAATGTGATGTGACGTCATCAATTATGGCAATTTCAATTTATTTCATTTATACAGTGCCAAATCACAACAAAGTTGCCTCAAGGCGCTTCACACGAGTAAGGTCTAACCTTACATCCCTTAGAGCAAGCACACAGGGGACGGTGGTAAGGAAAAACTCTCTCTGAGGAAGAAACCTCAAGCAGACCAGACTCAAAGGGGTGACTCACTGCTTGGGCCATGCTACTGACACAACTGACAAAACAATTCACAAAACAAATATGCAGGAAAGGTTGCCAGTGCACAGGACGGGAGGGTTGCAGAAACAGACACCAAACCCATCTCTGGAGCCGCACCTCAAACACAGAGAAAAAAAACAGAATCAAGTACCAGAAAGACAACAAGTACAGTATAATTTGTCAGCATTAAGCAACAAGAAAAACAAGAATACTTAAGAATACTAAGGTGATCACTGGCCACTTGCCCTAAGCTTCTAAAGTTGAGGCCGTGGCCCGGTCCGTTTTCTAAGAAAATGAAGTAAAAAGCATAGTAACATGCTAGCCATACGAAAGGGAAAATAAGTGCGTCTTAAGTCTAGATTTGAAAGTCTCTACAGAATCTGACTTTTATTGATGCAGGGAGATCATTCCACAGAACAGGGGCACAATAAGAGAAAGCTCTGTGACCCGCAGACTGTTTATTCACCCTAGAGACACAAAGTAGTCCTGCACCCTGAGAATGCAAAGCCCGGGCCGGTACATAGGGTTTAATTAGGTCAGCTAGGTAGGGAGGTGCCAGTCCATGAATAATTTTATATGTAGGGGTGTTGAAAAAAATGGATTCACGTCCGAATCGCGATTCTTATTTATTACGATTCTGAATCGATCCAAAATGTCCAAAAATCGATTTTTAAAAAGCATTTTTTAAACATTTACTTGCTGCGTGTACTGTTTGTCAGGCAACAGTTTCCGTACTACAGCGTCCCCACAAGGCAGGGGAGGGTCCGGCGTGCTTCAAACATTCATGAGCTGCAGCTTAGCATGGCAGACGAAGAGCTAATTCAGCTAGCACCGTCTTTGCTGAAGGCAAATGTTTGGGCGCATTTTGGATTTTATTATTTGCTGCATAAGAAGGAGCTTGACATGACTTATGCAGTGTGCAAAATCTGTAAAATGAAAGTCAAGTACTTCGGAAACACTTCAAATCCGCAAGCCCACAGGCTACGTCATCACCCGGAGCTAAAAGGAGCAGAGCAGCGGTGTCTGCCCACTACTGACCAGAGCTTAGCTAAACTGCCAGCCAACTTCGAATGAGCAAAGCAGATAAGTAAATTTACATCTAGAATCACTTGATTAACCTTGTAAAGCTGCATTTTCTTAAACATAAACATTTTTTAAGTAATATAACTATTTCTCAGAGCTCTTTGAATCGAAAATTGATTCTGAATCGAATCGTCACCCCAAGAATCGGAATCAAATTGAATCGTGAGTTGTTGTACGATTAACATCCCTACTAGCAGCAGAACCTTAAAATCTGGTCTCACTGGGACAGGAAGCCAGTGAAGAGATGCCAAAATGGGTGTACGAGGTCTGTTAGAAAAGTATCCGACCTTATTATTTTTTTCAAAAACCATATGGATTTGAATCACGTGTGGACATTTTGTAATGAAAGAACGTGCGGGCAGAGTCGCATGTCGGGCCGGACCTGACCGCGGGGGGCCACGACAGGAAAAACACCTCCATTGGAAACCTTAACGGGCAAGTTGGAACATGCCCAAGCTGTTAAACAATTTCTCTGTTACTCACTTGTTGAAAGCCATCAAAAGCCGCCTGAATTTTACAAATGGTTTTCAACACGGAGGTGTTTTTCCTGTTGCGGCACACACAGATTCGCCGAGTCGTCACGGAAACGACTTGGCGAATTTGCGCGCACGTCTTTCATTACAAAATGTCCTTAAACAGTGGAATGTCCACATAAAGTCCTCATGCTGGCCTCTTCTGAATCTTCTCTGTTCTCTCACGACGTCCTGGGTGAATTAAGCCTTAAATTAGAATGTTTTCAGCTCGAAACAGGCCGACGATGGCGCCTGGAAGCGCTGCGCTATGTCCCGCTCCGTGGGAAGTCCTTACAGCGACAGAAACACCCCATAATCTCTCATCAGCCGTTAAACTTTTCACCAAAAACCAGCTAAATTTCTCGAATAGTGTCCACTCGGATATTCCTCACAGGTCCAGAAAAAATTTTGATAAAGCAACCTGCACCGTCTCGAGCAGCGTGTGAAACAAAGGAATTCAGCCGAGAGGGCTGGACCACATCTCACTCAAGGCCTGCCCACAGGGAAATGACGTCACCGACGCGTGAAAAAACTCACGCATGCGCACGAGGGTTCAAGCATGATTGGTGTAATCGCACGTCATTCAAATCCATATAGTTAAAAAAAAAATAAAAGTGTCGGTTTCTTATCTAATACACCTCGTAATATGGTCAAACTTTCTGCTTCATGTCAAAAGTCTGGCAGCAGCATTTTGAACCATTTGGAGACCCCTAATGCTGGACTGTGCTAAACCAGAAAATAGAACATTGCAGTAGTCCAACGCATGAATCAAGGTCTCAGCATCAGCCATAGACAGGATGGGACGAATCTTCGCTATATTTCGCAGATGGAAGAAAGCAGTCCTCGTAATATTTCTAATGTGGAGGTCAAAAGACAATGTAGGATCAAAAATTACCCCAAGGTTCCTCACTTTGTCAGTGTGATGTATGACACACGAGCCTAGGCTAAGCATTAGCTGGTCAAATTTATGCCAATGTCTCACTGGACCAAGAACCATCATTTCAGTATTATCAGAGTTTAAAAGTAGGAAGTTGCTATACATCCAGCTTTCCACTCATAAAGATAAAAAAAAACTTTAGTGATCTCACAGAGCCCTGCAACAGACTGGCGTCCTGTCCTGGGTGTACCCCGCCTCATGCCCTATGACTGCTGGGATAGGCTCCATCAAAGTATTCGTAGACATTTATTTATTTATTTTCTTAACTTGGGGGGAGGGGGGGGGGGGCACTTGCTGGTTGATAAACAGACTTTGAGATTGATATGAGAAGAGCGGTTTCAATTCACTAAAAAGAGGATTGAAGAGCAGCAGATTTGAGAAAGTAAAAAATAGACAGAGAGAATAATATCTGCCAAACATGTCAGAAAGAAAACTGTGTGACTAATCAAGTTTGGCAAATGCAAATAGAGTGCAACCTGCAAGATTTGAGGGATAAACATCTGAGTCGAGCAATTTACATATTTGACAGCTGAATAATTGCAAGAGCTGAAAGACGCCGGTGGAGTTTGACTTTACATGTGACTTCACTGGTCTAAAATATGGCTTCTGTGTTATTTAAAATACGTAATGTTGGCCTGAAAATGACAATCATAGCTTAATATTCTGGCTTTGTAAAATGTATAATTGCTAATGCACAGTTTTCCTTTAAAACTGTATTGTACTGATCTTAATCATTTTATGTTCAATTTTAAAGTCATTTACCTCCGCTGTCATTTTTACTACCCGTCCTTTTCAGGCCGCCTACACAGCGCCATCATGTGTCATGTCCAGTTTGACATCATCTTCTTGCACATGAGCAAAAGAAACAAGATAGCAACAAGAAATAACAAACACAGACTTTGTAAAATATAACCATGAATAAAGAGAAAAAGGCCACCAGGTGAATCTGACACAAACTGACACAGTAAACAACAATGAGACAGAAAAAAAACAAAATGAAAGGCATCAGGGGGCTGATGAAAACCGCATTTTCCAATCAATCACAAATAATTTTCTGATCACTGTAAACTTTTGATCAACTCTCTAGCCCTGTTGGTTGCAGAGGTATAGCAGAACATGTGTTTTTTGTATCATGTTTTGTTGACCTTGAGCTTAACCTTCATCCAATCCTCTCCAACAGGTAATCATCCCAAAATATCTACCCAGGGAATATTCCCACCAAGCTTGGTGAAAATCCATCCAACCATTTTTGTTGTTGTTGTTGTTTTACCTTGTTCACAGACAGACGTACACAGGACAAATTACAATACCATTCATTGCTGCTTTGCTGGCAGGCAAGGTGATAATTTACATGTATGCCATTGTTGAATTTAAAGTTTAATTATCAGTGATATAATAAATAGTGTAGGGAAATTTCAATTAATTTTAGAAACATGATAACAGTACGGAAGCCTATTGAATTCACCAGATTAAAAAAAATTGACCGTTGATCTTGTAATTACGAGAAATAATCCTGCTATATCATTGAACCAATTTACTTTTGCAAACAGAAATGTTGTCTTCATTTAAAGCTGTACGGCCTTTGGGTTTTTTTAAGATTTAAATCATGAAAAAATAATTTTCTTTGGCAGCACTATCATTTTATTCCTTAGCATTTAAATAAGGGATTCATATTATTATATTGCCAATATGATCAAAATCCAGGCTATCTGGAAACAATTTAGGATTTCACCCCTTAATGGGTAAAAATTCAGTCGATCAGACACCAGGACACACAATTGGTAGCAACATTATAGATCACGTAGGGAAATAAACACTTCTAAATCTCAAAACTCTGTTTGTTTTTTAACCAGATAAAGTGATTTACACAACATCTTACAGATGTTAGCGTGCGTGCCCCGAGAGCGCATATCAAGTGGGTCGGGTCACAGGTAATCTCAAAACCTCACTTATGCGCATATGGACTTCCTCCTGTACTTCATCTGCACAACACTGTTAGAAGGAAAAGATAATATTCACCATGGAATTCTGCACAGATAAATCTCTTCTCTTCATTAAACTGAGCTGTAATTTTGCAGCACGTTACAAAAATAAACCTACATTATAATGCTTGGATTTCAGGAGGAACTAAATTTTGTCAGTTCTGTGAAATTTGATGGACCACACAGCTATAAATAAAACCTTTTTCTGATTAAATTGCACTCGTTAATTATAAAAGACATAAGAAATGGCATCTAATTTACCTTTGGGTAACAGTTCTTGGTGGATCATCACTTTCTTTGTCATTCCTCAAACAAATGTTTGCAACCGACCAGCTCTTCACTCTCACAAGGATCCTGGAGGGTGCCTGGGAATATGTGTTTTGTGGACTTGGAGAAGGTGTATGATCAGGTACCCCGAGAATACTGGTGGGCACAGTTCCGCAAATTCGTTAACTGCTAATTATCAAAGCTAATGTTTTCATTATCAGATTAGCTTTTCAAATAACTTTGAAAACCATCATCGGATCAATTATCTTCCGATAAATTTTAGTCCGATAATTTTTAGGCCACTAACATTTTATTGCAATCTTAATGAATAAAGCTTTAACAGTTAATAAACATTTTTAAAGTCTGATATCAAAAGACTTTAGAGCCTACCTGTTAAATGTTTTGCAATAGACATACAGTTCTATCTTCTGCAATCAGAGGAGAGGTGGTTTCAGGAGAAACTGCTCTATCCTCTGCAGTCAGAAGAGAACTGGTCACAGAAGAGACCAAAATGAGAGTCCAAAAAAAAAAAAATTCTCTTGACACCCTACTAACTAGGTGGCAATATCATCCAAGTCATCCAGAGGCATACAGTTTCAACTTATGGCTAAAATTTTAACCAAACTAATTTCTGACAAGTTATTTAAATTAACGTCACGTCTGCAGTTTTATAAAGTGAAAATATCAGCTGTATGTTTTAGTTTTAAAGTATTGCACTAATTTTGAAGTTTTTAGTGTGGACATGTCTCGGCAGTGCATTTTGGGTAAAAATTCACGACAGGAGAAATGCATTTGAGACGTTCTGATCAGGCTCCACACGGACAACAGCATTAAACCCTTTGTATATTATGCCTAAAACTCTCATGAATATATTCTCTGGGTTTATAGACCTTGTTATTGTGTTTGTTTCATGTAAAAATGCCAAAAGCTCAGTTTGTGTCACCATTATTTTCAATTGGAATCACTGTGAGCTGCAATCGCTTCCTGTTTGCTCTATAATGTCCTGGTTATTGTCCTTTACAACACTGTTTGTTATGTTTGTTCCAGAGTAATATACATGAGATGTCTGAAACTTGGTTTGTGTTTATTAAATTCCATGCAGATTAAACGTAGCAGACACAGATTTTTTTGGAATAGTTGTTTTGGCAAGTTTTCACGGTCTCTACTGCCATCTGCTGGCCAGTAGTGTTCATGGCAGTATTCAGCCTAAGTGTCTTGGCACCAGGAGATGGCAGTGTTCTATGCATTTTGACCCCGGTTATATCAGATAGTTGTCTAATCACAGCTTGACTTTTGGCTTTTTCAAATGGCTTTTTTTACATATGAAAAAATGTCATCTTTTACAAAAGCACATTTATATGTAAACACCAACACACACACCACATTAACGTTTGGTTGACTCATTCATTCTATGTAAAAACAACCAGTGTTAGCGGAGGCTCATTTTACCTATACTCTCTTTGCCATTTGTGTGTGTTTGTTGCAAAACCTCAGAATTAGCGCGTTATATAAAATTAAAAGATGTGTTATATTTTAACTTTGTACAAATGACAGAATTGTCATCAGTCTGGTTATTCTATCCAGAATAATTTGATTTATAAATCAAAACCATAAGTCAGAACTGCTCTATTTTCCAAGACCTCTGCCTCACAGCAGAACTGCTGTATGTGGTTAAGGAAAAGTGACTTTTTTGTGACAACCTGGTGGTCAGGCTCCTTTTGCTGCAGTAGAGTAAAATACATAGTAAACAGGAGCTTCCAGCAGGGGGCACAGCACACAAAGACAGAAGTGATGATTCATTGTTTGGGTTTGTGATCATGGTTTTTGAAAGTTACCTGTTAGCTGTGCTGTGGGAGTTTGGAGTGAAGGGGTCCCTTCTCAGGGCCATCCAATCTCTGTACTCACAAAGCGAGAGCTGTGTTCAGGTGCTCGGCAGTAAGTCAAACTTGTTTCCAGTGGGGGCTGGCCTCCGCCAGGGCTGCGCCTTGTCACCAATCCTGTTTGTGATATTCATGGACAGGATATGGAGGCGTAGTCGGGGGAGGAGGGTTTCCAGTTTGGTGTGCTCAGGATCTCATCACTGCTTTTTGCAGATGATGTGGTCCTTTTGGCTTCATCGGCCTGTGACCTCCAACACCAAGTGGATCAGTTTGCAGCCGAGTGTGAAGCGGCTAGGATGAAGATCGGCACCTCTAAATCTGAGGCCATGGTTCTTAGCAGGAAATCAATGGATTGCCTACTCTGGGTAGAGAATACGGGGGGGAACACTGGAGTGTGGGATTGGGCAGAGAATCACCACAGCAGGGATGGTATTGCATTCGCTCTACTGTACTGTTGTGACGAAAAGGCAACTGAGCCAAAAGGCAAAGCTCTCGATCCACTGGTCAGTCTTTGTTCCTGCTCTCACCTATGGTCATGAGGGTTGGGTCATGACTGAAAGAACTCGATTGTGGGTACAAGCAACCGAAATGGGCTTCCTCAGGAGGGTGGCTGGTGTCTCCCTTAGAGATAGGGTGAGAAGCTCAGCCATCCGTGAGGAGCTCGGAGTAGAGCCACTGCTCCCTCGCGTTGAAAGGAGCCAGCTGAGGTGGTTTGGGCGTCTGGTAATGATGGCTCCTGGCTGCCTTCCTAGGGAGGTGTCCCAGGCATGTCCACCTGGGAGGAGACCTCGGAGAAGACCCAGGACTAGGTGGAGAGATTATATCTCCACACTGGCCTGGGAACGCCTCAGGATCCCCCAGTCAGAGGTGGTCAATGTGGCACGGGAGAGGGAAGTCTGGGGTCCCCTGCTAGAGCTGTTGCCCCCGCGACCCGATCTCAGACAAGCAGTTGAAGATGAGATGATAGACTTAATGCTATTTGCATTTTATGTAACTCATAATCTAAAGTGTAGAAACATAGCAAAGAAGTCAAAGTGGTGCAATTCTTAAATGTGTGTTCAAAGTGTGACATTCATTATTATGTTGTGTTTATTTTACCCGTGTGGCTGAAGGTTACACTTTCAGAGTACAAGCAGGTGCCATTTTTAACTTTCTAAACGGTAAAGCAAGTTTACCGATATAGAGCCTTTCTCAACTGACAAATGTTTATTTTTAATCAACCTGCTGAGTGTTCCGCGTCGTCACTTAAAGCTGAAGTCTGCCATTTGTCATCACTGGTGCATTAATCACGCCATTCCCAGTGAGTGCTGCTTTCCGAAGGAATTGCAGCCTGTTTAAATCTTTGATGCAGTAATACCAAATGAAATGCGCCGCGTCTAGCTCCTCTGTTCCCTAAATGGCTCTGTCATTTGCAGCTCTATTAAATCTGAGACACATTGCTGCCTGCGCGTTGGGTTTTTCTAACCCCCCTGCTGCCCCGTACAGTTTATATTATCTGTGTCGACTGAGAGCGGCAAAGTTTATTAGATTTGGCAGCCTTTACTGCCTGTATGAAGAGCAATTTCCAACACTTGGACATTTGAATACTCCTTAATGTGATTCTGTGCACCCTGCTGACCCCGACAGATGGAGAGAACGCCGGAGGAGACCAAACTGAAGAGGGAGAAAGGAGGAAACTAGAGGACAAGTACGCAGGATCTCGAGAAGAGTACTGCAGATTAGCAGCTAAATAATGTCCTACATGAGAAGCTGGATATCAGCTGGATTGTAAACAGTACAGAGAAAAAGCGTTCAGACTCTTGGGTGGTTAACAAAACACATTTTTTTTAATTTTGTTCTTTAATGTCATAGTGAATCTCTACAGCATTAACTAAATTAATAAAAATGTTTTTAAAAAATCACTGCATACCGCATGGGAATAATGTGAATATTCTCATTAAAGCATTCAGTTGAAAGTCAACACTGTCATACTCTTTTGTATCCACTAGAGGGTGGAATTTTCTCAAAAGAGGTGACCATGTCCAATGTGTGTGCAGAAAAGCATGTTTATACCTGTACAGGCTGTCCCCTTGAAGGTACTGCAGGTGGGCTAAAATGCATTTGATTTTAAATTTTTTGACAAATTATTATTTTTCAAAACTACACACACACACATTTTATTTTTTTTTTCTGAATCGAGACTGAAATCTGCTTGCTGGAATAATCCAGTCTTCTAAGTGTAGTAATATTAGCTGCCACAAATTGCTAAACCGTGCATTAGTTGATGACTGCATATGTTGCAATCATTCATTGCCAAGATCAGTCTTGGTCTAATGACCTATAGAGTGGCAAAGAGACGTGGAATCTTGGAGAGATTTGTATCCAGAAAATCTTCTCTCTGGGCTTCTATTGCAGCCGTCTGTCTCAGCAAAAACATAGGGGCACTTATTAACACGCAGTGCAATTCAAATATATTATAATAGCAAAGACAGTCTGAGGATATAGAGCATTAGGCTGATGCATGAAACCCTCTACGTGCTGTCTAAAGAGCACAGAGAAGAGCACACACCTCCGCCAAGGGGCAGCAGGTCCTTCAACCAGATTAACCCCAATCCATATTTCAACACTTTAACCTCTGAACCTAAAATCATTTCAATCCAGGTGTTGTGGCTTACTCTGCGTTGTCTTGTGTATTTGACTCCTCCCACTTGCTCCACTTGAGATGCAAACTCAAAATCTCTGGTGTGACAGGCGGACGCTCTGAGCAGTCAACTAAAACCTGAGCTCTGAGTGGCCAGAGTATCCTTTGGCTGTTGAGGGGTTGTGAGGCCTATTGACTACCACATGCACAGCGACTCCTGCTGGCCTCCGTCACACAGGCTTCATGTCAAGAGAAATTTACAACAACTCATAAAAATAACCAATCCCATATTGCTGTCAAAAGTGAAAAAATCCTGGATGTGCCCCTGGATCAAGGTGAATAACAAAATGCAATTAGCTAGTTGTTGGCACATGCCCCATTTCTCCACTGTCTCATGAAAATTTTTTCATCACGTTTTGAGAAAACCAACAAATAAACCAGACACGGGTGAAGAGCACATTTCCCTTCAGGATCAAAGATGACTAATTTTTTTTATCCTGAATCAGTGATCAGGATAAAAGGTCTGTGATAACAATCAAAACTCAGTGATCACCAGTGAGAGTCAAATGTCAGTGATTATGATTAAAGTTCAGCAATCAGGACTTATTTCCACTGGTCAAGATCAAAGCTTGGGAACATGATCAAAAATGAGTTATCAACAACCAAGATCATCATATAGATAACAGATCAGCAGTCACAGATACAACTCAATGATCAAGACAAAAATTCATTATTCACTTTCAAATATCAGCATCTATGTTCAGCTATAAAGATCAGATGATTAGGAATAAGATCAAAGATGAGTGATCAAGATGAAGGTTTAGGATCAAAGATGAGTGATCAAGATAAAAGCTCAGGATCAAAGGTCAGCAATCATGGCCAACATTGAATGATCAGAATGTAAACTCATCGTTCACAGGGTTAGGGGTTAAGGTTTAGAGATCAGCATTTATGCTCAGCGATCAAGATTAAAGATCATGAGTATGATCAAAGATGAGTGTTCAGAATCAAAGATGATCAAGATCAAAGGTCAGCAATCATGGCCAAAACTCAGTGATCAAGATGAAAACTCATTTGCATTCAGATGACAGTGATAAGGGTTAAGGTTTAGCAGGAAACATTTATGCTCAGCGTTCAAGATTAAAGAGGAAAGATCAAAGATGAGTGATCAGGAACAAAGATGAGCAAGAATTATCAACAAAGATCAGCAACAGAACAAAAACTCAATCATTTAAATTTCGGTGACCAGGATTAAAAGTTCAACAATCAAGATCTATGTTCAGCAAATGAAAGAGTGGGAACAATACCAAAGGTGAGAGATATCGATCAAAGCTCAGGATCAAATATGAGTTGCTGATCAGTGATCTTTGATGCAGAATTAATTATCAGGATCAGGAAAGGTCAGTATAAAAGCATACTGTAATGATCAGCAATGAGAATCAAATGTCATTGATTAGGATTAAAGTTTAGCAATCAGGATTTATGTTAAGTGGTCAAGATCCAGGATTGGGAGTGTAATCAAAGATCAAGTATGAATGAAAAGCAAACAAGAGCAGCATCAGGATCAAAGAACAGGTATCAGGCTCAAAAATCATCAATGAGATTCAAATGTTAATGATCAAGATTAAAGTTCAACAACCAGGAACCATGTTCAGTGATCAAGATCAAAGATCAGCAATATGATCATGATTATGTCCATGGAATAGTTTTGTTTTTAAGGCACTAGCTGTTGAAACGGTGAATTATTTCTGCATTTTTAAATAAATAACAAATGACACAATTATTTAGAGGCAACATGAATTTAAATATTTAAAGCCTCTTCATTTTAATTTTGGCTGACCAAGTTTGTCCTCTGCTCCGGAGGCTAGTTGCTGTAGTAAGTCACCATGAACACTAGGTGTCCCTACTATACATGGAAACCTAATACTGCTTAAGTCTCATGTAATTTTAATTATCACAATTTGTCCCTTTTGTTAGCCTGAAAATTAAATTAAAATGTTTTGAAAATGAAACAAAGCAGTTGGCGATAAGTGAAGAATATTACAGCATCTAAGCCAGCAGTAAAACACATCAGATTACATTTATCTGGTCTTTTTCACAAAATCCAGCGAGAGGAGGTACATCCTTTCTGAGTTGAAGAAAACTTCTTGAAGAATATTTGTCATTCATGTGAGAGCAGCAGCTTCAGTGGAAACCAATATTGACTGAATTCCGGCTACTTCCAAGCAGTCTGTTGTTTTTTTTTTTGTTTTGTTTTGTTTTGTTTTTTACCGCCACATAATTTATTTCGGGCCATGAAAATGTTGTTATTCGACCCATGGAACAATAATTTAATATAGTGGAATGAATCACACAAAATCAACATCCATCCTCCTTCCATACCCTTGTCTCCGTAGCAACGCAATTGGCTTTTGCAAGTAAGATGAGATGCACCTTTCCAGCATGCCCAGAGGTTGTGTGGTGCAGCAGTGTCAGCCGAATGTTTGCACATGTGGCAAAAATAATCAGGCTGTGACAGAATGCAAAGGTACAGTAAGCTCCTACATGCCTCCTCCTTCCTGTCACACAAAGGATGTTTGTACAGCTTTGTGGTGTGACTCAGGCGGGGATAATGTCACCATGTCAGTCACAGACTGGGTGTCAGAATTTGGTCTTCATTCAAAGACTGGAGAAATGAGAAAAAAATTACACTTTTCACAAGACCAGTGTGGATTTAAAACATTTTTAAAGAATAAGCAAAAACACTTAGAAGATAAAGTAGGGTAAACTGAGTATGCGTGTTTGTTATGCATTACATGCAAACTGATTTTACTTGAGTTTGAATTAAAATAAGGTAATAGCAAGGCAACCCTTTATATACAGCGGGTAAAATAAGTATTTAACACATCATCATTTTCTCAGGAAATATAGTTCTCAAGGTGCTACTGACATGAAATTTTCACCAGTAACAGCCCACATAATACACACACAAAGAAATCAAACCATAGATGTGCATAAATTAAGTTGTGTGTAATAATGTGAAATGACACAGGGAAAGTAGTATTGAACACCTGAAGAAAGGGAGGTGTAAAAGACATGGAAAGCCAAGACACCAGCTGAAATCTATCAGTAATAGGAAAGCAATCCTGCCCCTTGTCAGTGCAAATTAATATCAGCTGGTTCAGGCCCAGCTGATGGCCTATAAAAAGGTTTGACACATGAACCATTTCATGATGGGTAAAAGCAAAGCGCTCTCTCAAGTTCTTCGCAACCTTATGGTTGCAAAACAGACTGATGGCACTGGTTACAGAAGGATTTCTAAACTTCTGAATGTTCCAATGAGTGCTATTGGGGCCATAATCAAGAAGTGGAAAGAACTTCATTTCATCATAAACCAACCGTGACCAGGTGTTCCTTGCAAGATTTCTCAAGGACAACGTAAACTTTATTATCCACAAGTAGGAAATTCATCTGGTCACCATTACATACTCCGCTGTTATACAGACTACTGCATAACATTAAAAACATAAATACAGGACATTAAAAGAAAAGCAAAAACAGGACAAACAAAGCAATAAGAATGTTAAAGAAACATGACAAGCATGTAGAAATAAATTAAATGGTTGGGTGCTAATACATACAGTATGGTCATAATTTAATATGCCTAAAAGTTTTTAAGTCCATTGTTGTGCAATCTAATTGCTATAGGCACAAAAGACTTGCTGTACCTTGTGGTCCTAATTTTCCTTTGCAGAGGAGTGAAAAGAATTATAAGAAGAGTTTTTCAAGAGCCAAGGACCACTTGTGGAGAGGTTCAGAAAGACCTGAAATTAGCAGGTATAATTGTTTAAATGAAAACAATAAGTAATGCACTCAACTGCCATATGTGCGCTCGCTACACAAGACTCCATTGCTGAAGAAAAAGCAGTTTGAAGGGAGATGGGTTGAAGGGGTGGTGATGGTCTAGTGGTTAAGCATTGGGTTTCAGACCAGAGGATCATGGTCTAGTGGTTAAGCATTGGGTTTCAGACCAGAGGATCCTTGGTTCAAATCCCAGCCTGACTGGAACATCAATAATCACTTTGGGCAAGGTCCTTAATCCCCGAGTTGCTCCCAGTGTGTAGTGAGCACCTTGCATGGCAACACCCTGACATCGGTGTGTGAGTGTGTCTGTGTGAATGGGTGAATGTGAGGCATCATTGTAAAGTGCTTTGAGCATCTGATGCAGATGGAAAAGCGCTATATAAATGCAGTCCATTTACCATTTGAAGCTTGTTTAAAGTTTGCTGCACAACATTTAGACAAGCCCGTGACATACTGGGAGAATATAGACTGGCTAGATGAGACCAGTATGTCATAATCCACACCATGTTTGGTGTGCACATCCAGCCCAGTCTCACTTTTTCTTTTTTTTCTTCTTTTTGAAGGCAGATTTGAGTCAAATTTTTTTTTTTTTTTAACTCATTATGACTAACCCTACTCCTACCCCAAACCCTAAACTTAACCATAACCTAATCTTACTCCTTCCTCCCACCCTATATTTTGTACTGCTGAATCACGACTTGCCATGAGACCGGGTTGGCACAACACCCCAAGAACACCATACCAACAGTGACGTTGGGAGGTGTTAACATCATGGTGTGGGGCTGTTTTTCAGGATATGACACTGGCAAACCTCATATAACTGAAGGAAGGATGAATGGAAAAATGAACTGAGACATTCTTGATAAAAATCTACCAAGATGGTGAAGATTAAACGAGGGTGGACATTTCAGCAAGACAATGATTCCAAACATATAGCCAAGGAAACTCTGAACTTGTTTCAGAGAATGAAAATAAAGCTGCTAGAATGGCCCAGCCAAACTTGACTTGAACCCAATAGAAAATCTATGGAAAGAAGAACTAAAGATCAGAGTTCATAGAAGAGGTCCACAGAACGTGTGTGTGGACAAATGGGCCAAAATCACACCTGAGCAACACATGTGACTAGTTTCTCCATACAGGAGGCATCTTGAAGCTGTCATTACCGACAAAAGCTTTTCTACGCAGTATTAAATAAATTACAGTATGTGTGTTCAATTTTTACATCCTCCAAGGACGTAATAAAAACATCTGTGTTTATTTATTTACTTGTCTGTCTGTTTGCAGGATTACATCAAAACTACTGCACAAATTTTGACAAACTTTTCACCACGGATAATTAGGCCATGGAAGACTCCATTAACTTTTGGAGGTGATCTGGATCCAGATTCTGGATCAAGATTTCACTTTATATAGGCTTTGAAGGATTAGGTCAAAACTACTTCACAGATTCTAACCTAATTTTCACCACAGATTTTCACCACAGAATTTTTGGAGGTGATCTGGCTCTGGATTGATGGATGTTAGAAATCTCGGCTTGCTCTTGGTAAATGGTAAATGGACTGCATTTATATAGCGCTTTTCCATCCACATCAGATGCTCAAAGAACTTTACAATAATGCGTCACATTCACCTCGATGTCAGGGTGCTGCCATACAAGGCGCTCACGACACACCGGGAGCAATAGGGGATTACTAACGATTAACCTAGGGCCCTATTTTTGATTCAGCCTGATTTTCCAGTCAGGCTGGGATCTGAACCAAGGATCTTCTGGTCTCAAGCCCAATGCCTTAACCACTAGACCATCACCTCCCCTTTTTGTTGTCCCTTCGGCTGCTCCTTTGTTTGCACTCGGGGTCCAAATCCAAGGTGGATCTGCATGTTGAATTGGCACAGGTTTTACGCCGGATGCCCTTCCTGACACAACTCCACATTGCATGGAGAAATGTGGCAGGGGTGGGATTTTAACCTGGAACCTTCTGCACTGAAACCAAGCTCATTAACCACTTGGCCACCACACCCTAATTGTTGTCATATTACACGTAAGTTAATTTCTGTTCTTGTTTTGATGTCTTTTGTATGTGTAGATTATGTGGGTTACCACCACATCTGGTGAAAAGTTCATGTCAATAGCACCTTTAGAAATCATTTACTGAGAAAAATGTTGACGCGTTCAATACTTATTTTGCCAGCTGCATGTCAACCTCTATCTTTTTTCTTTGACTCAAACCTTTGTGACATCATACAGTCATAATACTGAACAGCTTCCCACCTTTGAATATCACATATACCAAACAAATGTAATTTTTATCACAGCAGTCATCTGACTGAAGTAGTAAATGGAACAATGTTCCAGCTTCAGGGTGACTGTGAGTTTTCTCGGTGTGTGTGAGTGCACTGGGTGTCGCGGGTCCCGGTCTCCCCCTCTGCTGTGGCTCAGCTTGGTACAATCCTCGCTCCAGAAGTGCCTTCAGTTCTGGTGTGAAGGGCTAATTTATTTCCAGTCAGATCAGAAAAGTGCAGCGCAGTGTGACGCTCGGTGCCTTTCTTAGTGCGTGAAAAAGGATCTGAAAGAGCGCAAAGCTGGACCCCTACATCATGACCATGTACAAGAGGAAGCGCCGCAATCACAGGTGTAAGTTTGCGCTGCGCCATAACACCGACCGGGATTTTTTTTTCCTGTCTGTCTGTGTCATTGTGACGACATCGGACTTAAGTTGAAAATATCCAGCGCCTCATGAATGCATGTTAAAATGCATGAAATTTGTCAGAATGTAGCGCCAAAGTTAAATATTATCTGCCTGATTAAGAGTCAGGTTTTGTTTTTACTGTGATATTTTATTTTCGAATATTACGCTGTTTATTTATTATTTATTTATTTATTTATTTATTTATTTGTGTGGCGCGGTGGGATAGCTTTATTTTGAAAAGCCAAACGTGTTCCCAGCCGTCCAGAGAGTAACAAGCCCTTATATCTGGGGGAGGGAAAAAAAAATTAACTAAATATATGTTATTGTGTCGTTGACTGTTGTACCCATGCTCCAAGTTATATAGTAATACGCAAATACATTTAAATAAATTTATTGGCCTAGAACTGATAAATGTATGTAGTTAAGCAAAAACATTTATTCTGTTGTTCATTTTTATGTTTTTTGTTTGTTTTGCTGTTGTACACCAACAGCAAGTTAATTGAATTATGCTGTTATGCTATATATTGTCATGAACCCATGATAATTCCCAATGAAATGATTTAAAAAATAGGTAGTATGGTGGCTTAGTGGTTAGCACTGTTGCCTGACAGTAAGAAGGTCGTGGGACTGATTCCCGCTTGTGGCCTTTCTGTGTGGAGTTTGCATGTTCTCCGTGGGTTCCCTCTGGATGCTCCGGCTTCCTCCCACATCCAAAGACATGCAGGTTAGGTGGAATGGAAAGTTTAAATTGTGCTTGCGGGAGTGAATGTGTTTGTCTGCATGTGGCTCTGCGACAGACTGGCGTCTTCTCCAGCGTACCCTGTCTCATTCCCATGTGACTGCTGAAATAGAGGATGAGGATAGAGGATGAAGATGAGTGAGTGATTGGTTGGCTGTCAGTTCTTGTCTATTCATGGTCATGACTAACTAACAAATTTGAATGTAAGTATCTTGCAGATTTAAAAAAAATTTTTTTAATTAATTTATTTATTTCTTTATATGGGCACTATAGTTTTAATTTGAAATCCCATACTTGTTGCCAGATGTCCAGAGAGACACAAGCAAATATTTGTGAGATTTGATAAAAATAAAATTCTCACTTATGTAAAAAACAAAAGAAAAAAATCTGGTCTTGATTGTATGCGACTGTACACCTGCATCAGTTTAATTGAATTATCCTGATGTCTTAATGCTGATGTGTTAATTTGCATGAAATGTGTCAGAGTGTAGCACCAGTGTTAAAAGAAATATTATCAACCTGTTTTGCTGTCAGTTTTGGTCTTCCCTGTCATGTTTTATTCATGAATTGTCATGACTAACCCACTAATTTTGTCAATGTAGCTTTATTTTGAAAAGCCATACTTGATGTCATATCTCCAGAGAGAAACAAGCAGCCATATCTGTGAAAATAAGTCCGAAAGATGCAACCCCATAGTTTTTTTTTTTGTTTTTTGTTTTTTGTTTTTTTTTTATTGTGCTACTCATTCTCTTGTACACAGTTTCCAAGTTAAAAAAAATAAATAAATAATGTTTGCTTTTTGATATCTGGTATTTGATGTAGGAATTGTAGATGTGAATGATTTTCAAGAGATCTCACCCTCAGTTTTATCCAATCCATGCAGATTCACAACCTTTATGTGGTAATTTTACAAGCACAAGTCATCATAAAAAAGCAACATACCATCGATATTCATAAATATAGTGACAAAGAAAATTTCTACTAATAAAGTGAACCTGTGAACTCATTCTGGCAGACAATTTGAGTGCTTGCAACACATACACCAATATACCTCAAATTTTCATTATTGCTGCATACTTCCCGTCAAGATGCTTTGTCATGTGATCCTCTAAAATTTTGTCTAAATACGGCGGGTTATTTAAGATACAAAATTTCCAAGCTTTCCCTCTGCTCTGATTTGGGAGAAATGCCTGTCAAATTATCACAGCTGTTATCTCAAGCAAGCATCTGTGAGGAGTGATGTTATCAAAGTCTAGCTGCCAAACTCAGACCAATGTGCTGCTGTTGCAAAAAAAAATCTGCGTGATTGACTGTCAGTGGAGACATTTAACAATTTAGATGGTGTTTTGTCATCTATGTGTGTATGGAGCAAACAAGGCAACGTCTGCGCATGTGGCTCCTACTGTTTATAGTCAATATTCAGTTATAAGATGTGCAGCCAGTCTGCTTTGTGTGATCTCAGAAGCTAAGCAGTGCAGGATCTGGTTCGTACTTGGATAGGGGACCTCTTCGGAACACCAGCGGCTGTGTGCGTTTCACCCAGGTGACACTGGAGTTGCGTCAGGAAGGGCATCCGGCATAAAACTTGTGCCAAATACCAATGTAGATCTGGCTGTATCCACTGTGGTGACCCCGAAAGAAAAACAAAAAAAACAAAAACAGGAGCAGCCAAATGGACAACAGCAACAGTTCAATTATAACAAGTAAAAGCTTAAAAGTGCTTATAATAAACAGGCATGGCAACAGTGAAAGCCACCCTCACAACTGCTTTGTTGCCTTTGGTATTGGTTGCATTCTGCTGAGGTTTGCAGGCATTATTGTGAAATATGTTGCTGTAAGTTGTTAATTAGTAATGAAAATGGTGCTTTTATCCTCCTCAGCCCACAGCGAGCTGCTATGGTTGAAATTTTAAAGGTGACAAACAAGGCGTGCTCCAGAGTCCAGTAGTCCTGCTGCTACTTTTAGTGCACACACAAATTCAGATTTTTAAAAGGAAGAGCTCCATTAGAGCTAAAATGTTAATTTGAGTATTTCATTAAGTCATTACCCTATTTTGAAAATTTTCTTTTCAGAGACAGCTGCCTTTTATTGCCGACAGCTGTATAAATGTGATAATTTGCTTATTTTATTGGAAATTGAAGCTTTTTGAGTTTTGAACTGTTTATTTATGTGTTTTATATATATATATATATATATATATATATATATATATATATATATATATATATATATATATATAAGTTCATATAGAATTAAATGCACTCTACTACAGTGCTAAATCAACTCTGAAATTTTGTGGTGGTTTAACCTTAATTTATTAAGTATATACGCATAATATTAGAGATTATCAGCTGCAGATAGATTAAACTCCACAACATTCTGATTCTATCATGCATTGCCTCAACACAGGCAAGGTAGGAGAAAACCCAAATTGGAACTCTGGAGCACAGAAGAGTCAGTGTCAGGAGACGGGAGCAGGCGAGAAAACCCAGGAGCTGCCAAGCAAAAGAGTGACAGAAATGAAACGCTGCCGAATCCCTGCGTGGGCTAAAACTGATGTTGAGTCTGTTTAAGAGGATGTTCTGCATTTTGTCTGTGCACATCAGGTAGAAAAAGGACCCAGTACCTATAGACTGCAGAGCGTCACGTCAAAAGTTAGCTTTTGTTGGTGAAGTGTTTATTAAGTTTGTCTTTAATGAGATAACTACAAACTTGGTGCTTGGAAGAAATGCAGACACATCTCTGAAAGTTAAAACTTCTATTTTTTAAGTGGTAGCGTTGGGGTGGCAATACATTTATTTCATTACTTCATGAGGTCACCAGGATTAAAGCTATAGTATGTAGGATTTAGGGGTGTTTATTAGCAGAAGTAGAATATAGCATTCATAAACATGTGTCCTTTAGTGTATAAACCTGTAATCAATGTGTTTTCATAAGCTTAGAATGAGCACTTTATATCTACATGGGAACAGGCATATTACTGGTCGCAAGGGCGCATGAATCTCCGTCGCTAAAGACAGTGTTGTGAAAAGTAACTTTGACAAGTTACTTTTTTAGTTACTTTTTTAGTTGCTTTATGCAGTTGCTTTATGCAGTTACTTCATTAGCAGCATTATGCAATTACTTTATTAGAATCTGCTGAAAACTTGCAACTAATAAGTAATGTAACTAATAAGGTAACAAGTAATGTAACTTGGTTACTTGTAAGATTGAGCAATCAGCAAAGTAACTCATCAGCAAAGTAAATAATAGTTACTTTTCTGAGTACTAAATCTTAAAAATAACCAAATTAGATTATGAGTAACTTTATTAATTACATTCAGCAGCTGCCGACAAGGTGTCTGCAGCTGCTAATGAACTAACTGTATGAAGTAACTGTAAAATATAACTGTATAAATTAACTAATGAAGTAACTTTCCAAAGTTACTTTCCCCAACACTGGCTAAAGAAGCAAAAACATGAAGGGAAACAAATCACCCTCTGCATACCGTCATCAGCAAATTATAAAATGGTAAATGGACTGCATTTATATAGTGCTTTTCCATCTGCATCAGACGCTCAAAGCGCTTTACAAATAATGCCTCTTTAGCCACAGACTGCTCCTTCCCAAGTGCAGGACCAACAGACTGAGAAACTCCTTTGTCCCTCAGGCCATCAGACTGTACAACTCCTCATTCAGGGGGTGGAGGAGTAACGGGAAGACAGTGGTCAGGAATGAGAAGGAGAGGAACAGTAGTAGCCAGTAATCCAGTATTGATCAGTATGTCTGGTATTTATATTGTGTATCTGTATTTATATTTATATTTGCAAGCTGTTTTTCTTTTTTTCACTTTTGATACTCTGTGTGTAGGGCTGAAACAATTAGAGTAACTAAACAAAACAAAAAATGTTCGAGGTAAATTCTGTGCCTTGAAGCTTCGTTTAACATTGTAATACATATGACAGGCCTGTGTGTGGTGCTGCAACATCCCCAGAAAAAAAACAGAAGACTAGAGCATAACAGCTAATCAAATTGCCAACGATAGCTACCACTTTCCAACGCGAGACACAGAGTAAAATAAAGCCTTTTAAGAGAAAGACGGTCCACACTGATCATCTGAAATAGACTGACTGCACATTTAAAGCGAAGCAGTGTGTTCGTCTATTTTTAAAAAACACACGGTCTGCTTTAGGTGGAGAGTGACTATTGACCCGGCGGCCGGCTGCTGTCTCTCTACCGGGTGTAAGGGGCAGTCAGACGGGGCAGGTCACAGCTCCGTCCCCGGCTACATTGACAAACAGCAGAAGTCCACTCTTTCTTCTTTTTTCCCCTCAGGCTCACACTGAGTGTTTCGCTTTTTTGGGCAACACACAACACTTTAGAAACACAGTAACTTAAATAAAATAATAATAATAATAATAATAATAAAAATAATAATAAAAAACTGACTGTGAGGCTTGCATGTTCAATCTCCAGCTGAAATGCATCTGCTGAATCGCAGAGAAAGAGTCACGCAGGGACTCAGTTAACCAACCTTTATTTAAAAAAAAACAACAACCATAAAAATGGGTTCATTTTACAAGTTGGAGAAAACAAAACAGAAAGCCACATCCCATCGCCATTTCAGCAAAATGTCAACACTGGCGCAGCGATATTGTGCCATTGCTTAGGGAGAGCCCTGGACTATTGATATTTAAAAACACAAAAGTACTTTTTATCCAATTACTCGATCAATTGCCAGAATAATCAGTCGAATACTCATTATTAAAATAATCAATAGCTGCAGCCCTATCTGTGTGCTTCTTACCCTGTGTGCTGCTATACAATACTTCTGGAATCTCAATTTCCCCTGAGGGAGTCTTCCCAAGGGATCAATACATTTTTATCTAATTTAATCTAAATGTGATGAGTGACAGCACAATGCAGTCTGTAACCACACCACTAGATGTCACAAACCCTACACACTGTAGCTTTAAATTAATTTAATACAATTGTAGCCTATAAGATTTTCTTGTTTACAATTTTCTGAAAGCGGAAAACTGCTTTTCTCTGTTGGACCTTTTGAAAGTCCCTATTAAACTAGTGAATTAGTCAATTATGAGTTATCAACTAATTTAGCTCAGACAACAGAAAAGCAATTGTTCAGCATAAGAGAGTTTTTGTAATTTTTCAGAGGTATTAATCTAACATGCAGGATTGGTATCATCTTAAATAGTGACCTTCAGTCAGTGGACATACTCAGTCAGTTTCAAGTAAAGTTGATGCCTGTCAGGGGATGTGACCAACCCTACCGGCGGTCGCAACTTCTTATCTTTTCTGCTGGAATTATAATTCAGAGACTTCTCATATTAACTGTGTTACATAATCCAGTTTCATAAATCCTGTTTTTGTAGAGTAGAAATGGTTCTAAAAATAAACAGTTTGCAGTCAGTTGTAAGAGCAGAGTGGACAGTAAAAGACATACTGTTGCAGCCGTTGTTAATCAATGGATGTCTTGATTACAGCACTTGAGAAGCTGAGCGAGGAGGTCACATGTCTGGGTTTGGGATTGTCCTGTGTCAAGGCTGAGTTCCAGGCTTCAATGACGTCCTGACGCCAGAAGTAGGTCTGTATGGTGTATATGTCGTATTTGAGAGACGTTCGCTTTTCTCAACTTCATGTTTCTGGTTCCTCAGCTTTTGAGATCGAGAGACGCTCGAGAAGAGCTTATAGAGTCGTGATGAGGTCCCTGGACAGAGGGGTTTAGTGATGCTGATACCTTTGTTGGAGAATATAGGTTGAAGCTTTTAGCGTCCTGCTGCTTCCTGTCTTATTGTATGGTTGTGAGACTTGGAGACAAACCAGTGACTTATGGTGTCAGCTTAGCAGAGGTGAGACGAAGTCACCATCAAGTCATGAATCAACAAGTCTCAAGTCACCTTGCAAACAATTGCTGGTAATTTTGACTGGAGTCTTGACTTGGGACTTGCAGATTGATGACTTAAGAATGACTTGACAGCGACTTTGTCCCACCTCTGCAACTTAGTACAAGGTCCCTTTGGAGGTTGCTTTTGTACCACTGGAATGACTTTGTGTCAAATAAACGATTACTTCAGGAGACTTGGATGAGGAGCACCGATTACATTGTGAGGAACGTCAGCTACAACATGTTTCTTTGGGCAAGATCCAGCCTGGAAGTGTCCCAGTGTTGGGGAGCACGGTAACTGCAGAAGGCCAACAGGACATCCACATTTCATCTGGCTGCAGCAGATAGTTGGCTGCTATCAGAATGGTTGTCTGCCTGTGTGGTTGCTGTCCAGGAACTGGGGAAGTTCCACACTGTGGTGGATACAGCGATGTGCAGCATCATGTACTCTTGAATTGGTCTTAGGCCTTTGTATCATGGCCAGTCAAAAATTCTAACATTGTACTTATCACAGCGCTCTACAATATAGGAAAATAAAATTAAGTAACTCAAGTTTATCAGCTTTGCTCTGAGTGCTGTTCTGAATGCACCACCACCAGTTTTTGCCTATGCAACAGTTTTTTTTCCCACAAATAATTTGGTATATGACCATGTTTCCCAAACTGGGGTGCATGGCCTGGGGGTGCACATGAGAACATATGTTTGTGTTTTTGTCTTATTTGTTTTGCTCTTTATCAGAAGACGACTGTACACTGAGCACATTTGAGCACTGTTGTTATCTCTGCTGGTGTGATTTGTTTAATTGATTTAAAACAAGACTTCATTTCTTTTTTTCTCTCTCTGTCCAGCTAGAAACGAGAGTCTTTATGAGTGGAAAGTCATAAATATTTGAGATTATGCAGCTCAGAATTCTTTGGAGATCAAAAGAGGTTCCAGCCCTCTACACCACTAGGATGTTTTTTTTTCCCCACTTTATGTGCATGTGTTAGACTGTGTACTGTGTGTGGTTACACGTGCACATCTTCAGTCTTAGAACACTTTGAAGAAAATGGAATTGCAATTGATCAGGCGAAGAAATGCCTCTTAGGCAAAAAAAAAAAAAAATTCTCTGCTGCTTTTTCTGAGTGTCTGGACTGGGTCTTGATTGAGGGTCTGCAGTGCATGACAAATGACAAATGTCATTCTGTGCTGCAAATAGTGTGTGCATGTTGTGTACGAGTGTGGTGGAGCGAGGGGGAAGATGCAGGCTGGTATACCTCCTGTCAGATGTCCTCCATGTATCTTAAGCTACATGTCAAGGGCAGTTGTGTTTGTGTGTGTGTGTGTGTGTGTGTGTGTGTGTGTGTGTGGGGGGGGGGGGGTGTCAGACATGTTGTATTTTGACTGAATTATCAATTTGCATGTCCTCAGAATACAAATCCTGACCAACCCATTCCCTGGCAGAATTTTTAGTGGAGGCTGCTCTGCTCTTCAATAAATCACAAACAATTACAGTGCGGTAGAGCTGAAATGATTCATCAATTAGACTCTTCTGAGATTCCCATTTCTCTCACAAAGGAGCCAGAAATAATTGAACTGCATACCGCCAACATGTGAATGCAGTATGGAGTTGTCTTTCTTGTATTCACAGAGAATAGTACTACTTGGATTTGTTTTGGAGCTATAACAATGACACTGAGCAGGATGGTGGTGAAAGCAGGTGATAGGTTGCTCCAAGTGACGTCATCCTTCCTTCCATTTTACAAACCCACTTATTGCAGTTAAGGGTCATTGGGACACTGGAGGCTATCCCAGCAGTCACTGGGCGAGAGGCGGGGTACACTCTGGACAAGTTGCTACCACCACCAACTGGTACATTTTTTCCACTTCTATTTGAACCCAGCAGAGGGCTTTTGGAAGAGCTTTATTAATCAGTCAGTCTTGATGTCAGCTATTGGTAAAGGCCATTAATCAATTACCAATGCCACAGTTTGACTTAAACTAGCTTTCCAGATGTGAGGAGTTGCTCCTTTACTGGCTTTGACTTATTAAATGCTTTTATTAAACTTATTAAATGCTCTATGTCTTGGACAGTAGAGTGACTTCAGGCGTTCCTCTGCTATTGTACAGTGGTAGGCTGTATGCCAGGCCAATGGTAGTGGTTGCCTGATATTTTTAAAAAGTACAATTTCAAACTGGAATAATAATCAGAGAAAGTCAAGACCTGCTGTGGGCAGTTGTACCATTTTCTGCTTTGTTGCTGAAGGCAGTCATAAAAAATCTGTAAAGGTACCACTGGTAACAAATTAGCTTCACATGGAAGTGTTTTAACTTGAGTCGAGTGGGAACTCTTCACCGTAAAGGTGATGGTGTTGCAGAGAGTTTACGAGAGCAAGGTATTGGGGCTTTGCTGAAATTAAAGTTTTCCAAAAATAAAAATAGATGGGGAAAGAAGACTGATGACCTGGAGTACCTTCAAGTTATATTCTTAAAGAAGGAAAAACAAGCACGGACACAGCAAATGGCAGAGGTTTTTCACCGTTTGGACAAACTTTCAGTCAGTAATTAAATTGAATAATGCGTTTGAACCTCCCTGAGTGTTCAGCTCAGTGGTACATGTAATATTTGTATTGTATGCTTTAGTAAAACTCAAACATATTGATAAATTACGGTTTGTCAAAAATGACTCTTTCCCTCCATAAGGTTTAGGAGAGCAGTGGTTATGAAACCACCTGTGTGTCTGTCTAAAGGAAAATCTCAAGTGTTCAAAGAACTTTTTGTGATGAGATGGTTGTCGTTGGGTTAATGAAGTGATGCTTGAATTTTGGTGGCAATCCAGACCAGCCTCAGACTGTTTTAACTTTATCTCTTTCTTTAACTTTCTTTCTTTATGACATCACAAACATCTGATGGGGACAGCATTCAGAATTCTGTCTGCTCCTCTGTGTTGGTTGGCTTGTGGAGGAAACATTGGTTGATTAACCATGGTGGAGGTGTGAACTCTAGGGCTACAACTAACAATTATTCTCATAATCTATTAATCGATTGACTGGTTTCTTGATTAATTGATTAGTTGATTGGTACATAAATTGCCACAAAATGGTGAAAATCATTGATTGATGTGTTCGAGAGCTAAAGATGATGCTGTCAAATGTATTATTGTGCCCACAACCCAGAGATACTGAGTTTGCTGTCCTATATGAGTAAAGAAACTAGTTAAATAAACCAAAAAATACTTACATTTCATGAGTAGAAATAAGACAGTTTTTGATGTATTTTTTAAATGACTGAAAATTAATTTAGCTCTTTGTCAAAATAGTTGTCATTAATTTAATGGTTGATTAATAATTGATTAATTGTTGCAGCTGTAATTTGCTCAGTGTCCTGGTGTCTCTGTAAGTTCAATGAAATTATATGAATTCGTTTTCTTTTGCTGTTGCCCAACAGTTTATAATCTAAAATATTAATTTGCCAGTTATTGATTATTTTATGATTAGTCAAAAATCAATCAATCAGTTTTAATCAATTTTATTTATATAGCGCCAAATCACAACAAACAGTTGCCCCAAGGCGCTTTATATTGTAAGGCAAGGCCATACAATAATTACGTAAAAACCCCAATGGTCAAAACGACCCCCTGTGAGCAAGCACTTGGTGACAGTGGGAAGGAAAAACTCCCTTTTAACAGGAAGAAACCTCCAGCAGAACCAGGCTCAGGGAGGGGCAGTCTTCTGCTGGGACTGGTTGGGGCTGAGGGAGAGAACCAGGAAAAAGACATGCTGTGCAGGGGAGCAGAGATCAATCACTAATGATTAAATGCAGAGTGGTGCATACAGAGCAAAAAGAGAAAGAAACACTCAGTGCATCATGGGAACCCCCCAGCAGTCTAAGTCTATAGCAGCATAACTAAGGGATGGTTCAGGGTCACCCGATCCAGCCCTAACTATAAGCTTTAGCAAAAAGGAAAGTTTTAAGCCTAATCTTAAAAGTAGAGAGGGTGTCTGTCTCCCTGATCTGAATTGTGAGCTGGTTCCACAGGAGAGGAGCCTGAAAGCTGAAGGCTCTGCCTCCCATTCTACTCTTACAAACCCTAGGAACTACAAGTAAGCCTGCAGTCTGAGAGCGAAGCGCTCTATTGGGGTGATATGGTACTATGAGATGAGGTCCCTAAGATAAGATGGGACCTGATTATTCAAAACCTTATAAGTAAGAAGAAGAATTTTAAATTCTATTCTAGAATTAACAGGAAGCCAATGAAGAGAGGCCAATATGGATGCGATATGCTCTCTCCTTGAGAGCATAAAAATGCTAAAAATGCCAGTAATCAGTTTTTGCAGCCCTATATTACAAAAAATATGCCATTCTGGATACTTCAGTTAGTGCCTAAGATGCCACTGTCAAAACATTTTTGATCATCACAAACAGAAAACCTCACAAAAATAGGTTTTGTCAGAAATGATCTGATGAGTGTCCTCCACCGATGATGAAATGCTCTGACAGAGATGTCACAGACTGCTCGTCTCACCTGTCAACAGCAGTGCTTGTATTTAATGCCGCAAAAATCATTTAGGCTGCTGCCAGGCGAAGAACCAATGAGTGTGTCATGAAGACAGCCATTCAGCGACGCTCACAAACACCGACAGCTGCACATGAGCAAGCTCTGGATCGGCAAGAAAACAACAAACAGGCAGAAGTCCACATTATTTTGTTTAACAAGGTGTGAGGGAACATTGCTGTTTGATGAATAGTGTATTAATATTCAACCAAGTGTGCACAGCTGGCAGCTGTAAGTGTGACAATGTAGACAACTGAAACATGTCAGCTGTGTCATGGTAAGTAAAGTGAAATAATTACAACTTGTGTGATCATTTTGTCTGTTGGCGCCAACCGTGCACTACGGCTCCAGAGTGCTGGCGTGCTCTGTGGGACCTCCTGAAAATTTGTGGAATCCCCAATAAGTGGCTGGACATTATAGCCAGCCTATACACAGGTGATGTGCACAATGAGGGCACAGTCATTGACATCTTCTCAGAAGCATTCTTGAGGGATGTGTCATGGCCACTATACTGCTCCATGTTCGCAGGGGCTTCGTGTTGGATGGAGTGTGGAAACCAGTGTAGAGCTGCCACAAACAATTATTTTGATAGTCGAATAGTCAACGATTATTTTTGCGATTAGTCGACTAGTGGAATCATACGTAAATTGCAGCCTATCACATTTTATCGACATTGATACCATTATCGATTCTGCTAATCAATCCGATTCCTTATTGATTCCCTTATCAATACCTCCTGTGAATTTTCTGTGTGCTACAGGCTTTACAGGTTTTCTATGTCAGCATATATAATTATATAATTCTCGTTTTACATTTTACTTGGTCCACATTTTATTTTATCTTATGTTTATTTAGTTGTACATATACTCTGTATAATTTATTGTTAAATTTTATTATCTTTTATTTGGCTAAAAATTACTCGCACCACGGAAAGCACCTTTTTGGAGTTGCACTCAAATCTCGTTGCAATGCAAATTACAATGACAATAAATGCGATTCTGATTTTATTGAGTCTTAAAGTAAATAATTATGAAATTGGTCACTAGATCCTTAAACTCTGGACATAAATAAACTCTACATGGTGGATCCTTGATCTCTGGTCAGATAGAAAAAAAAATCTGTTGTTTTTGTCAATAGATAGATAGATAGATAGATAGATAGATAGATAGATAGATAGATAGATAGATAGATAGATAGATAGATAGATAGATAGATAGATAGATAGATAGATAGATAGATAGATAGATAGATGGCTTTTGTTGTCATTATCATTACAACTGTTATGTGTCGGACGCAGCTCGGAGAACCGACCAGCGTTTGAAGGACCCAGTATGAAATAAGCAGAGCACGGTACAAAGGCTAACTGAATTTAATACATAACAGTGATAAAATAACAAAAAGGTGCGGTCTGGCGTGGTGCGCTCCCAGCAGCGCTAACGGTCCGGAGCCAGAAGCTGTTTCGGACCCAAGGACCCCGCCGACACCCCCCAGGTGGCCGCAACAACCGAGTCTGTGAAAGAAGGAACCATTATGTGAGTCCACACTCTACACACAGAACACTTAAAGGTGTACAAACAGCAAACACCTCCTGGCTTGATTACTGATCAGCTTCCCAACCTGCAGGCATGGAACATCTAGTTCACAAAACTCCACTGCAGTGGAAGCTGATACATGACTAACAAACAGCTCAATACAATAAGGTGTGAGGGACACCACATTTACTGACTGTATAACTGTTAGTCACAAAATCTAACGTACCTCAGGAAGTGTGCTGACGAGCGTGAGACCTCACCCCCTCCTCTTTCACAGACTGTGCATCAAACCTGGACATTCTCAGCGTCCGCTGCTGATGAGAAGGCTCCCAAGACGACGATCTCACCCGTCTGGTCACAAGGTCGAGTCTCTGGCAAATACACACTGTGCACTCCAGTCTTAAATGCCAACACGCTCCAATCCATCCAGATGCACCTCAGCTGTGAGTCCTGACGAGTCGCAGGTGATCAGGGTGAGGTCCTGACAGCCTCAGCAACACAGCCACTCAGTCCCAAATGCACGCCACCTGGGAGGAAACCAAAAGACAAACAAACCGGCAGCCAGGCCCCCCCAGCCATATAACAACAACAACAAGATGTCCGCACACACATTCCCCATACAACAGCAATTGATCTACAATTATTACTTGTTTACCGTAGTAATGGCACACATCAGAATTAGGACAACACATATACATTTGACATTATTTATGTGCACTAAACTTGAAACAGTCCGTTTCCCAATTGGGTCTATGTGAGTGTGTTTGTAGCCGCTGCAACTGTCAAGTCGCGCCGCCAGGGCAGCTTGAGAGGATGAGGCCTGCCGCAGGGAGGGAGTGATAAGAGGAGAGGCTGGAGCATGCTTCGGTCCATGTGTAAGTCTGTCCGTTTATTGTCCTTGTGGGTTGAGATAAGAATGGAGCCAAATAATCTCACCAGAGCCTGGATAAATTCAAAAGCATTTCCTTTCAGACATTAACGGCATGGATGTCACTCCATACGTATGAGCTGAGCTCAGCTGGCTGCTGGAGTCTGCAGGTCTGCAGACATACATACAGTCCAGTGAAAACTGGAGACAAACATGATCAACCTAAGAAATACATAAAGACACGGATAAGCATGAATAAAAAGGACAAGGTGAACTGTGGACAAGGAAGACATAAGGACATGACAGGAGCAAAAATAAAGACATGAAGAACTTGACGCTGGAGGACGTAAGGATGCACAGACAGCAGGAGGTCACATAGATTCACATGCACATGCAGGGGAGCAAACACCACGGATACCAACACACACACACACACACACACACACACACACAACATAGACACGACCGAGACACAAAGGACTCAGAGCCGAACCAGGGGTACACACACACACCAGACTCAGACAGGACCCAGGGGCGCACACACACACACACACACACACACACACACACACACACACACACACACACACACACACACACACACACACACACACACATCAGATAAGAGCCACAGGTGCAGACACACACACGGGACCCACATGACTGAGGGATGAGGAGAACATACAAACCATACAGACATAAAAATCAGACAGTAGCAGAACACTCCAGGGACCCTCACGGGAAACAGACAAAGGGAGGATACCCACAAAACGGAACACGAGCAAATCCAAAATACATACAAACACAACCGACAGACACACCAACAACATGTTGACTTTGTGGACAATGCCGTGGTCTTTGTGGAATCAATAGATGCCATGATTGCAGCACTTGAGAAGCTAAACGAGGAGTCGCGGAATACCTGCATTTGCAGTTGTCATTGATCAAGACTAAGATTTAGGCTTTCAGTGACGTCCTGCACTTGTCTGTCAGAAGTGCATCTGTATGTGGTGAAAGCATCAAACGTGTTGATAGATTTACATATCTCTGGGCTCTCAGGCATTGCAATGGAGCAACACCTGGGAAGAACTTATGGAGTCATGAGCTCATTATACAGAGCTGTTGATGAGACCTTTTTAGTTGAACAAGGCTTTTTGATGCAAATCAGTGGCTTAATGCAACTGCTGTATACGTATATTTGGTACTAGGTCTATTTACAGGATCCTTGTGTACTACTCAGATGATGAATATCACTTCTGTTATGAAGGAACATCAGCTACGACATTTTTGCCATGTAGCACATTCCTCTGGATACGATCTAGCACGCAGGTGCCACAGAGTGTAAGACCCCAATACCTAGGGAGGGCAAAGGGGGACACCCACATTTCACCTGGATTCAGCAGGTAGATGTTACTTTTGAGATGGCGGGATGGACAACTGTCTGCCAGGGTAGGCGATATCCAGGACCAAAGGGGGTTCCGTAGTGTGGTGGAGGCGGTCATGTGCGGCACCACTGCATTCTTTTAAACCTAGACCCGACCTGTTTGCACCAAGGTCTTGCTGCTGACATGCACACATGCACACTTCTGCTAAGATGGGTAACAGTTTCAGAAAGACAAGTGCAAATTTACATCATATTTTCATGCATATAGGCCAGCAGTGCACACTGTCAGATTTCAACAGCACCCTTTATTTTTGGTGGTGGTGGTGGGAGGGGGGTCAAATATAAATACCTCAGTGGGAGTTTGAACACAGAGTGATGTCAGAGCGACTGTAAGATTTCAGTAGTAGACTCATCATAAAAGATCATTTTTTAAAAACTGCCTATTTTTGCAGCTTGCATTGAGCAGTAGGGAAAGTCATTGGCGATAACCTGGTTATCTGTGGTTGTCTATAATTGTTTTGTATTACAGAGTTGCTATAAAGGCTTGTGTGTTTTCAAATAACTGCTTGGTGTTCATTTCACTCCCCATGAATGCAAATCGTTCTTTCTTTTTTAAATGACAAATCATTGTTGACTCGTGGGAGACGGCTCACTGGGTTTTACAGGTCACACAGAGGGATGTGATCGCAAACTGCTGCCACGCTGTTATCTGCTCTGCCGGTGCCTGAAGGGGCCGGGGATTATGTGATGATCCCATTGGGATTTTCTCTGTGCAGCCTCAGAGAGCCACTGAAGCAGGGCAACAGGCTGAAAGTCACACTCGAGTGTTTACAGAGTGGGAGTCGCTCCAGTTTTGTAATGGGCTGTGCACTGAGATGTTTTAGATGCACATATATTACAATGGCTGCTTGCTGAACTCTAGTTTGTGTTGTCAAGAGGAGGTATGAAACGGTGGATTTGTTTTTGGATGGTCATCATTACATAGTGTGGTAAAATTGTGAAAGTCCCTGAAACCAAAAAAGCCAAAAAGTAGTGAAGGTAAAAGTGTCCTTCATTATATTTACTCTATTAATTAGGATACAATTATGCTTTCTGTGATATTTCTTCATACAAAAATGTCGTTGCAAAACTGCAAAATGACTCATAATATGAAATAAATCCCCCCTCATCAGTATGCCTGAGGTCTGTACCGACCCAAGATGTAAATTCTGTATACTCACTGGTTGTGTGTGCGCATTTTTTTATATCTCTGTTTACATTCTTGTCACCTCCATCAAAAGATGAAAACTAGGCAGTTTCGTCACCTGTGGTGTTGGACCAAAATTGTATAATCTGCCAAGAGATTTTATAGAGCCCAGTTATTAGGGGTCTGCTCGAAGCTGCTTGAAATGTTTTGCAAATTGATAATTAATAGTATCAATTCTGTACTATAATACAGATCTGTGCAAGCACACCAGGATGTTCGCAGATGCATGCGTGCTGGTTGTAGATGTTAACACCTTACGTGTGCATATTAATTTCCAAGGCCAGCAATGTCGCTCCAGGTGAAGTCAACAAAGAAAACAACATGCCTGGTGCTGTGTACAGGTTACAAACACCCAAAACGGCAATTTTATCCTTGTACCATTGTAATTCAGTGCAAGAAAGATGCCTGGTATATTTGCTTACTCCACTATCATGATGAGTTTGCAGTACATACGTAGTTTCTCGTGTAAATAATCCTGGAAACACTGTACATGAAATTGTGGAAGTTTATCAATCAATCAATCAATCAACTTTTTTCTTGTATAGCGCCAAATCACAACAAACAGTTGCCCCAAGGCGCTCCACATTGCAAGGCAAGGCCATACAATAATTATGAAACACAGTCTACGTCTAAAGCAACATAACCAAGGGATGGTCCAGGGTCACCCGATCCAGCCCTAACTATAAGCCTTAGCGAAAAGGAAAGTTTTAAGCCTAATCTTAAAAGTAGAGAGGGTATCTGTCTCCCTGATCTGAATTGGGAGCTGGTTCCACAGGAGAGGAGCCTGAAAGCTGAAGGCTCTGCCTCCCATTCTACTCTTACAAACCCTAGGAACTACAAGTAAGCCCGCAGTCTGAGAGCGAAGCGCTCTAATGGGGTAATATGGTACTACGAGGTCCCTAAGATAAGATGGGACCTGATTATTCAAAACCTTATAAGTAAGAAGAAGAATTTTAAATTATATTCTAGCATTAACAGGAAGCCAATGAAGGGAGGCCAACACGGGTGAGATATGCTCTCTCCTGCTAGTCCCCGTCAGTACTCTAGCTGCAGCATTCTGAACCAACTGAAGGCTTTTTAGGGAACTTTTAGGACAACCTGATAATAATGAATTACAATAGTCCAGCCTAGAGGAAATAAATGCATGAATTAGTTTTTCAGCATCACTCTGAGACAAGACCTTTCTGATTTTAGAGATATTGCGTAAATGCAAAAAGGCAGTCCTACATATTTGTTTAATATGCGCTTTGAATGACATATCCTGATCAAAAATAACTCCAAGATTTCTCACAGTATTACTAGAGATCAGGGAAATGCCATCCAGAGTAACGATCTGGTTAGACACCATGCTTCTAAGATTTGTGGGGCCAAGTACAATAACTTCAGTTTTATCTGAGTTTAAAAGCAGGAAATTAGAGGTCATCCATGTCTTTATGTCTGTAAGACAATCCTGCAGTTTAGCTAATTGGTGCGTATCCTCTGGCTTCATGGATAGATAAAGCTGGGTATCATCTGCGTAACAATGAAAATTTAAGCAATACCGTCTAATAATACTGCCCAAGGGAAGCATGTATAAAGTGAATAAAATTGGTCCTAGCACAGAACCTTGTGGAACTCCATAATTAACTTTAGTCTGTGAAGAAGATTCCCCATTTACATGAACAAACTGTAATCTATTAGACAAATATGATTCAAACCACCGCAGCGCAATGCCTTTAATACCTATGACATGCTCTAATCTCTGTAATAAAATTTTATGGTCAACAGTATCAAAAGCAGCACTGAGGTCCAACAGAACAAGCACAGAGATAAGTCCACTGTCCGAAGCCATAAGAAGATCATTTGTAACCTTCACTAATGCTGTTTCTGTACTATGATGAATTCTAAAACCTGACTGAAACTCTTCAAATAGACCATTCCTCTGCAGGTGATCAGTTAGCTGTTTTACAACTACCCTCTCAAGAATCTTTGAGAGAAAAGGAAGGTTGGAGATTGGCCTATAATTAGCTAAGATAGCTGGGTCAAGTGATGGCTTTTTAAGTAATGGTTTAATTACTGCCACCTTAAAGGCCTGTGGTACATAACCAACTAACAAAGATAGATTGATCATATTTAAGATTGAAGCATTAAATAATGGTAGGACTTCCTTGAGCAGCCTGGCAGGAATGGGGTCTAATAAGCATGTTGATGGTTTGGATGAAGTAACTAATGAAAATAACTCAGACAGAACAATCGGAGAGAAAGAGTCTAACCAAATACCGGCATCACTGAAAGCAGCCAAAGGTAACGATACATCTTTGGGATGGTTATGAGTAATTTTTTCTCTAATAGTCAAAATTTTGTTAGCAAAGAAAGTCATGAAGTCATTACTAGTTAATGGAATACTCAGCTCAATAGAGCTCTGACTCTTTGTCAGCCTGGCTACAGTGCTGAAAAGAAACCTGGGGTTGTTCTTATTTTCTTCAATTAGTGATGAGTAGAAAGATGTCCTAGCTTCACGAAGGGCTTTCTTATAGAGCAACAAACTCTTTTTCCAGGCTAAGTGAAGATCTTCTAAATTAGTGAGACGCCATTTCCTCTCCAACTTACGGGTTATCTGCTTTAAGCTACGAGTTTGTGAGTTATACCACGGAGTCAGACACTTCTGATTTAAAGCTCTCTTTTTCAGAGGAGCTACAGCATCCAAAGTTGTCTTCAATGAGGATGTAAAACTATTGACAAGATACTCTAACTCCTTTACAGAGTTTAGGTAGCTACTCTGCTCTGTGTTGGTATATGACATTAGAGAACATAAAGAAGGAATCATATCCTTAAACCTAGTTACAGCGCTTTCTGAAAGACTTCTAGTGTAATGAAACTTATTCCCCACTGCAGGGTAGTCCATCAGGGTAAATGTAAATGTTATTAAAAAATGATCAGACAAAAGGGAGTTTTCAGGGAATACTGTTAAGTCTTCTATTTCCATACCATAAGTCAGAACAAGATCTAAAATATGATTAAAGTGGTGGGTGGACTCATTTACTTTTTGAGCAAAGCCGATAGAGTCTAATAATAGATTAAATGCAGTGTTGAGGCTGTCATTCTCAGCATCTGTGTGGATGTTAAAATCGCCCACTATAATTATCTTATCTGAGCTAAGCACTAAGTCAGACAAAAGGTCTGAAAATTCACAGAGAAACTCACAGTAACGACCAGGTGGACGATAGATAATAACAAATAAAACTGGTTTTTGGGACTTCCAATTTGGATGGACAAGACTAAGAGACAAGCTTTCAAATGAATTAAAGCTCTGTCTAGGTTTTTGATTAATTAATAAGCTGGAATGGAAGATTGCTGCTAATCCTCCGCCCCGGCCCGTGCTACGAGCATTCTGACAGTTAGTGTGACTCGGGGGTGTTGACTCATTTAAACTAACATATTCATCCTGCTGTAACCAAGTTTCTGTTAGGCAGAATAAATCAATACGTTGATCAATTATTATATCATTTACCAACAGGGACTTAGAAGAAAGAGACCTAATGTTTAATAGACCACATTTAACTGTTTTAGTCTGTGGTGCAATTGAAGGTGCTATATTATTTTTTCTTTTTGAATTTTTATGCTTAAATAGATTTTTGCTAGTTATTGGTGGTCTGGGAGCAGGCACCGTCTCTACGGGGATGGGGTAATAGGGGGATGGCAGGGGGAGAGAAGCTGCAGAGAGGTGTATAAGACCACAGCTCTGCCTCCTGGTCCCAACGCTAGACAGTCACAGTTTGGAGGATCCCAAAAAATTGGCCAGATTTCTAGAAATGAGAGCTGCTCCCTCTAAAGTGGGATGGATGCCGTCTCTCCTAACAAGACCAGGTTTTCCCCAGAAG
Source organism: Thalassophryne amazonica (assembly GCF_902500255.1). Lineage (NCBI taxonomy): Eukaryota > Metazoa > Chordata > Actinopteri > Batrachoidiformes > Batrachoididae > Thalassophryne > Thalassophryne amazonica. Next base: position 18,283,501 of record NC_047103.1, on the reverse strand, counting down.
CTTTGCCAATTATCAATGAAGCCCACCTCATTTTTTGGACACCACTCAGACAGCCAGCAATTCAAGGAGAACATGCGGCTAAACATGTCACTCCCGGTCTGATTGGGGAGGGGCCCAGAGAAAACAACAGAGTCCGACATTGTTTTTGCAAAGTTACACACCGATTCAATGTTAATTTTAGTGACCTCCGATTGGCGTAACCGAGTGTCATTACTACCGACGTGAATTACAATCTTACCAAATTTACGCTTAGCCTTAGCCAGCAATTTCAAATGTCCTGCGATGTCGCCTGCTCTGGCCCCCGGAAGACAATTGACAATGGTTGCTGGTGTCGCTAACTTCACATTTCTCAAAACAGAGTCGCCAATAACCAGAGTTTGATCCTCGGCGAGTGTATCGTCGAGTGGGGAAAAACGGTTAGAGATGTGAACGGGTTGACGGTGTACACGGGGCTTCTGTTTAGGGCTACGCTTCCTCCTCACAGTCACCCAGTCAGCCTGCCTTCCCGACTGCACGGGGTCTGCCAGGGGGGAACTAACGGCGGCTAAGCTACCTTGGTCCGCACCGACTACAGGGGCCTGGCTAGCTGTAGAATTTCCACGGTGCGGAGCCGAGCCTCCAATTCGCCCAGCCTGGCCTCCAAAGCTACGAATAAGCTGCACTTATTACAAGTACCGTTACTGCTAAAAGAGGCCGAGGAATAACTAAACATTTCACACCCAGAGCAGAAAAGTACGGGAGAGACAGGAGAAGCCGCCATGCTAAAACGGCTAAGTGCTAGTAGCTACGCTAAGCTAGCGGATTCCCAAACAGGGAATCCGACACTAGACAGGCTGTGGAGCAGCACAGGTAACGCACAACAACAGTGCTAAAATAAAATAAAAATCCACTAGACAGGCTGTGGAGCAGCACAGGTAACGCACAACAGTGCTAAAAAATAAAATAAAATAAAAATAAAAATCCACTGGACAGGCTGTGGAGCAGCACAGGCAACGCACGACAACAGTGCTAAAACAAAATAAAAATCCACTAGACAGGCTGTGGAGCAGCACAGGTAACGCACGACAACAGTGCTAAAAAACAAAATAAAATAAAAATAAAAATCCACTGGACAGGCTGTGGAGCAGCACAGGTAACGCACGACAACAGTGCTAAAACAAAATAAAAATCCACTAGACAGGCTGTGGAGCAGCACAGGTAACGCACGACAACAGTGCTAAAAAACAAAATAAAAATAAAAATCCACTGGACAGGCTGTGGAGCAGCACAGGTAACGCACGACAACAGTGCTAAAACAAAATAAAAATCCACTAGACAGGCTGTGGAGCAGCACAGGTAACGCACGACAACAGTGCTAAAAAACAAAATAAAAATAAAAATCCACTGGACAGGCTGTGGAGCAGCACAGGCAACGCACGACAACAGTGCTAAAACAAAATAAAAATCCACTAGACAGGCTGTGGAGCAGCACAGGTAACGCACGACAACAGTGCTAAAAAACAAAATAAAATAAAAATAAAAATCCACTGGACAGGCTGTGGAGCAGCACAGGTAACGCACGACAACAGTGCTAAAACAAAATAAAAATCCACTAGACAGGCTGTGGAGCAGCACAGGTAACGCACGACAACAGTGCTAAAAAACAAAATAAAAATAAAAATCCACTGGACAGGCTGTGGAGCAGCACAGGCAACGCACGACAACAGTGCTAAAACAAAATAAAAATCCACTAGACAGGCTGTGGAGCAGCACAGGTAACGCACGACAACAGTGCTAAAAAACAAAATAAAAATAAAAATCCACTGGACAGGCTGTGGAGCAGCACAGGCAACGCACGACAACAGTGCCAAAACAAAATAAAAATCCACTGGACAGGCTGTGGAGCAGCACAGGTAACGCACGACAACAGTGCTAAATCAAAATCCACTGGACAGGCTGTGGAGCAGCACAGGCAAAAAAGTTTATGGATGCTTTTATGAATTTATAGGGGATGATTATAAGATTCATCTTCTATTGTTCCTTGTTCATGGAAATTTTTGTTCAGGAATGAATGAATGAATAGCTGTCCGTGGTACCGAAGGCAGACAAAAATTATACACAAATAAATAAATAAATAAAAATGACCGACAACCATGACGGCGGGGAGTGGCCGGGCAGTGCCCAGGTCAGGTGACTGCAAGGGGTCAATAGGAAAGACTATAGGTTTAAAGCATGACATTGACAGGAGGAAGTGCCAGGGACTTTGACAACCTCAAATATGGTTTGCCTTCATAAAGTGAATGCATCTCAAAGCTTTAGTGCAAGGTCTAATATGCACAGAATAAGCGCATTTTGGGGTGTCCTGAATTCACTTTGCAGCCTGCGATTTACATTTTGCTCAGATTATATACCGTGCAAACTGCAAACTGATTGAACATAATCTGTTAATTTATCATGGGTTTGTTTTGGAGAGTCATTGACTCTCCTATGTTTTCTGCTACAGTATCTGGGGATAAGCCTTTCACTCACTCATCTTTAACCACTTAATCATTAAGGGTCGGGGACGGGGGTCTGGAGCCTATCCCAGCAGTCATAGGGTGTGAGGCGAAGTACACCCTGGACAGGACACCAGTTTGCACTTCACCTAACCTGCATGTCTTTGGATGTGTGAGGAAGGAACCCACACAAACACAGGGAGAACATGCAAACTCCACACAGAAAGGCCACAGGTGGAAATCGATCCCATGACCTTCTTGCTGTGAGGCAACAGTACTAACCACTAAGCCATCATGCTGCCCATAAAACCACGTTGCCTGCCAGAATTAAGTTTTTATCTTAAGTAGGGTTGGTTTTCGAGAACCGGTTATTTTCAGGTATCGTTAAGAAATGATTTGATCCTCTGACATCAATAGCCTTTTTGCTTAATGATTCCCTTATCGGTCTTTCAGAGCAGCGGTTGTTTTTGAGGGTGTTTGTCGGGAAAATGATCATGTCTCTGCGTTGATCACAGACCCTGCAGTGGGTCTGTAATCAACCGTTTCTGCAGCGCAGCGCTTCTTCAAAGCTTGAAGCAATGAAGCATTGATCCGACCCGCTGCTTTGTTGGTTCTTTGTTTTATTTCGATTTATCTTAATTTTTCCCCCACTAAAACCCCAAAGAGCATATGTCTGTGAGTAATATTTACCTTTTTTATGTTAAACTGACCTGTTATGGTCTTCTGAAACAGTTGATAGATGTATTTTATAACTTAAAACGGGGCCGATGCTATCGCGTTAGCATGTCTATGGCATTTTCAATGTTAAAGTTAGCATTAAGCTGTTCGCATCTCAGTATGTGTGCATTTGTTTTCTGTATAATAATTGTAAATATTTTGTAAATTGTAATATTTTTAAATTTATTTTTATTTAATATTAATAATAATAGCAACAACAACAATAATAGTAATAATAACTAATAATGCTACAATCCAATTTTAGAGAAAGAGACAAAAAGAACCTGATTAAAAACACAACAGAAAATATAAAACCTCCTAGTAACGCTTACACCTCCACTTCATCCCTGTTTTATTTAAGTTTAATGACAATTTGTTTCAGTCAAACCATGTTTTCAATTTGTTCATTTCTTCAGTGATGTCCTCCAGAACTATCTGCCAAGCTAGAAACCTGCTGCATCCTAGTAAGAGCAGAATACTACTGGAATGAATTTGAATAAGGAAAGTTGGGTTTTTCTCACCAAAATGGATGCTGCACTCACTGCACTTTATTGTCTGGATTACTCCCAAATTGTATGTCAGACCTTGTAGAATTCAAACATTTTCGTGCTGTTGGTGTTGGGTGGTAATTGTGGGTTTCAGCTTCTTTTTTTTTTTTTTTTGCCACTTTCATCCCTGAAAATGTCAATCGTGTCACTTTTGTGCGGATTAAAGTCACTAACTGGGACTCCTGTCTTGTTGGGAGAAAGAAACGAGAATCGTCCTCCGTTCTGTTCACACAGCTCCAAACGCGGCTCTCTGCCGAGTCAAGTTAGAATGATAGAGTCCAGTCGGAATTAATAACTTCAAAGCGATACGCCATTTAAATCAAATGACAGCTCTTTCCAGATGGTGTAATACAAACAAACTGCAATCGATCAAAACGTTTTTTTCCTCCCAAAATGAGATGTCCTGCAGTCACGTGCAGCAGCCGGCTGAGCTCAGCTCAGAGGTATGGAGAGACAATCATGCCAAACTGTCTGAAAGGAAATGCTTTTGACAAAAAGTACAGATTTTGTTTATTTTTATTTATGTCCAGAGATCAAGGATCCAGTGACCAATTTCATATTTATTTACTTTAAGACTCAATAAAATGTTGCTGACATAGAAAACCCGTAAAGCCTACTTTTAGTACACAGAAAATTCACAAGCGGTATCGATAAGGAATCAGATCGATAAGCAGAATCGATAATGGCATAGATATCGATAAAATCTTATCAATACCTATCCCTAGTCTTATGTCATAAATTGTTCAATTCAGATGCACAGAGTTCAATAATAAGAAATGGCAGTGCTGTTTTTGATATTGTTGCAGTGATTCTTCCCCGGCATTGGAGAGGAACATCGCCTGTAAATACCAGTGAGTGAGTGAATAGATGGATCCATCCCCTCCGATAATGCAAACACAATTATCACCTTGTAGCTCATCAAAATTAAAAGGGCATATCATGAGCACAAACTGATTTGATGCTTTGTATCAGATCAGTCCAAGAAGCAAACTATGTTTTGTTATATGCAGTAATATACCATATGTCTGCCACCTGCGGGGACATGCCTGAGCTTGTATAATTATAACTAACATGCATGATGGAAATTAGGAACAGGTGTATTCGGCTTAATAAGTTTTAAAATGTTTTTTTTTTTTTTTTTTTTCCAAATGCCAGGTCTGGTGGCCACCAAGGCCACTGCTACTTATGATGAATTAGAAATCTGAAAGCAATTATTTTGGTGGAATCTGGTGTGGAAGAACACAGTCTGAAGGTTGTCACCTGAACTTGAACTTTTAGTTTTGTGGGTTTTTTTTGAACATTCTTGTTTGATGTTCAAACATACCAAAATGTCCACCTCAGCTCCCTTTTTTCCCACTTAATTGTAGAACACATCCATGAACATGTGTATAAAAACAGGAATTTAGGGAAAGCCAAAAGGTTGTTTCACTTTGAAAGAGCAACAACCTATGCAGCCTTGACTGATGGCTCAGCAAAAATATTAGAATAAAAATATAAGAACAAAGTTCTTCAATCCGAAAAAGTACATTCCAAACTAAATTACTAACTAAAACTTCAAATTGCAATAAAAGAGATGATTATGCTTATATGAAGGAAATTATATTCAGAAATACATCAGTATAACATCAAAATATATTATATCAGTCAGTTTGATTTTTTTTTTTTTTTTTTTTTCTCTTTTGATGCAGTCTCATTTCACATTTCATTCACTTTTAATTTTTCCAACCACTTCTGAATTTTCAGAAACTTTTGATTTCTTCTGGATCTTCTCACGTGCTGTTGTTTGTGTTTGTGCATTCCTACCTTCCAGCACGGGCCACGCTGGGATGTGAACAGGCAGCAATTGCTCCCCTCGGTGATGCCTGTGTCACTGGAGAGCACCAGCCCAGAGTAGCAGCCAGAAATTTAATGCATTCAGAAAGATTTCATACACTTTTTTTGTGTGTTTTGTTATGTTGCAGCTTGAAGCAATGTTTGCATTGATGCCGCTCGTGAAGAAGTACAGACAAAACAAAAAAGTGCCCTTAGTGCTTATTGATCTGCAGAACGTTAATGGTAGGGTGATGCATCAAGAGGTTTTGAGGTACGCGAGGGGAACGGGTACTAATCAGTGCTATCATTTTATGCACTTGCCTCCCAAACAGAAGTTTCCTGGTTCAAGGCCAGCTGTGCCTCATTCTCCATGTACATCTGGGGTGGCATCAGCAAGGTCATCTGGCATAAACCTTAGGCCAAATCAACATGCGGCTCTGTAATGGATCCTTTATGACAACCCTGAGCAAAATGAGCAGGCAAAAGAAAGCGAGTCAGGCACCTAGTATTCCCCATGAGCAAACACAAGACAAGTGCAGTGAAGAAAACCTCACTTTAACAAGAAGGATCCTTAAGGAGGACCACGCTGTATGAAGCAGCTATCTGCCACGGGCAGGTGAGAGAGATAGGGAGGGAGACTGGGGTCAAGACCAGGAGGAGTTAGAACAACAGTACTAATATTTAATAGTAATAACAAGAGCAATCAGACACTTCTGACGTCCACTAATCCGGAGCCAGATCACCTCCAAAATGCAGTGGAGTCTTCCGTGCCCTAATATCTATCTGTGGTGCAAATGTGGTGAGAATCTGTGAGGTAGTTTTGAAGTAATCCGTCAAAGCCTATATAAAGGGAAAGCTCTATCCAGAATCTGGAGCCGGATCACCTCTGAAATTCAGTGGAGTCTATTGATCTGTGTTTCAAATTTGGTGAGAAGAAGCCGTGAAGTAGTTTTGACGTAATCCTTCAAAGTCTATGTAAAGTGAAATCTTGATCCAGATCCGGATCACCTCCAAAATTTAATGGAGTCTTCCATGGTCTCATATCTATCTGTGGTGAAAATTCTGTCAAAATCCATGCAGTAGTTTTGACATAATCTTGCTAAAAGACAGACAAATAAATAAATAAACACCAACAATTTTATTAAGTCCTCGGTGTAATAATAACATAATATACATAATAACAACAATAATGTTGGTCTATATTGAATAGGGTCATGTAGAAGAGGGCTGCAGGGAGATCATAAGTACTGCAATGGATCATGGCGCTCCAGTGATGATCCAGAACAAGGAGAGTAAGTGGCATGCATTTACATATACAGTTGTATGTAAAAGTTTGGACAACCTGATGATTTCCATGACTTTCCTTTATAAATCATTGGTTGTCTGGATCAGCAACTTCAGTTAAGTATATCATATAGCAGGCAAACAGTGATATTTGAGAAGTGAAATGAAGTTTATAGGATGTACAGAAAGTGTGCAATAGTTTTTTAAACAAAATTAGGCAGGTGCATAAATTTGGGCACCCCAACAGACAAAAAATACATCAATATTTAGCAGATCCTCCTTTTGCAGAAATAACAGCCTCTAAATGCTTTCTATAGCTTCCAATGAGAGTCTGGATTCTGGTTGAAGGTATTTTGGACCATTCACCACAGATTTTCAATAATATTCAGGTCTGGGGACTGAGGTGGCCATTCCAGAACGTTGTACTTGTTCCTCTGCATGAATGCCTGAGTAGATTTTGAACAGTGTTTAGGGTCATTGTCTTGTTGAAAGATCCAGCCCCAGTGCAACTTCAACTTACTCACTGATTCATGAACATTGTTCTTAAGAATCTGCTGATACTGACTGGAATCCATGTGACCATCAACTTTGAACAAGATTCCCAGTACCTGCACTGGCCACACAGTCACACAGCATGATGGAGCCAACTCCAAATTTTACTGTAGGCAGCTAATGTTTTTCTTGGAATGCTGTGTTCTTTTTCAGCCATGCATACCGCACCTTGTTATGTCCAAATAACTCAATTTTAATTTCATCAGTCCACAGCACCTTATTCCAAAATGAAGCTGGCTTGTCCAAATGTGCTTTAGCATACCTAAAGCGACGCTGTTTGTGGCGTGTACGCAGAAAAGGCTTCCTCTGCATTATAGCATCATACAGCATCTCTTTGTGCAAAGTGCGCAGTATAGTAGAACGATGCACAGACACTATCTGCAGCAAGATCATGTTGTAGGTCTTTGGAGTAGGTCTGTGGGTTGACTATGACTGTTCTCACCATCCTTCGCTTCAGCTTATCTGAGATTGTTCTTGGCCTGCCACTTTGGGACTTAACTAGTACTGTGCCTATGGTCTTTCATGTCCTCATGATGTTCCTCACAGTGGAAACTGACAGTTGAAATCGCTGAGACAGCTTTTTGTATCCTTCCCCTAAACCATGATGTTGAAAAATGATGTTGTTTTCAGGTCATTTGAGAGTTGTTTAGAGGCTCCCATGTTGCCACTCATTAGAAGAGATGCAAAGAGGGGAAACATTTGCAAATGGCCACCTTAAATACCCTTTCTCATGATTGGATTCACCTGTGTAAGGAGGTCAAGGGTCAATGAGCTTACCAAACCAATTTTGTGTTCCAATAATTAGTGCTAAATGTATTCAAATCAATAAAATGACAAGGGTGCTCACATTTATGCACGTGCCTAATTTTGTTTAAATAATTATTGCACACTTTCTGTAAATATTAGAAACTTCATTGCACTTCTCAAATATCAGTGTGTTCGTCTGCTATATGATATAATTAACTGAAATTTCTGATTCAGACGACCAATGATTTATAAAGGAAAATCATGAAAATTATCAGGGGTGCCAAAACGTTTTCATACAACTGTATGATACATGTAGAGGTGGAGAGTGAAGATGGAAAGAGGATGCATCAAGGTGGTGAAGAGAGAGCCCTCCAGTGCATCAGCCTAGGAATTTATTGGAGTTTCCCATAATTAAGGGAACCCCGAACTAAAAGCTTTATCTAAAAGGAACATTTTAAGGCTGGTCTTAAAGATGCAGAGCGTGTCTGCTTCACCAAATAAGTGGAAGACTATTCTGGGAGAGTATCCTCAACTGAGATTCTACCTCCTTTCAGCTTTCTCTGTTTTGACTTTCTACTTCACTGAACAAAATATAGGAAATGTGGTGGGCTGTTGAATTTTCTAAAAACCCTGTTGTTCAAGACCCAAGTGTACTCGACATAAATACCAATGCAACATTTTCGCTTTCATTCCCATTTTTATGAGTTGAAGTAAAACATCTTATTCTATACACACCAAAAGTTTATTTCCCTTGCATTATGCTCATAAATGTCTTAAATTCTGTGTTAAGCACTTGCCGAGGAAATCCCTCCACCTGGCTGCTATGGCATATCAAGATTCTGAGAAAAATGATTATTGCACACTTGCCATTTTAACAAATTTGTGAGCATAATTTGTGAAAAATAAGTCTTTTGTGTGTATATAAGAATTATTATTTTTTAACTGCAGTGCAAGAAAGGTGTGAATTAAAATAAACTTGTTGCATTTGTGGTTTTTTTTTTTGAAGTATAACATGTTTCCCAGACGCTTTATTTTTGCAGTGTGGAATTCTGAAAAGTGAAGGAATTAGGATGATAGGGAAATCAAAACTGGTCTGCATGCAGTAAGGATCCACAGCAAAGGGAGGGTTTGATAGGAATTAATTCGGGATTTCTTTGTTTTGTGGCTAGCTGTGCCTACAGTTTGGTTCAGGGGGAAAAAAATGAAATATAATTATCCCGTATATCAGGAAAGTGGCGATAGCAGGGTGTTGTTTTCAGGGGAAGGAATATGTGTCTGTGAACAAGATAACTCAAAAATTGCTGAATGGATTTTCATGGCTGAATGGGAATATTAAAAGGATAGAGACATTGCCTTACAAAAGTATTCACCCCACTGGGCTTTCAAAAATTTTAATTTGTTTAAGCCATTTCAAACACAAATGTCCAGTCCTGCTCTTTCTCTGATGACACACAGGAAGAGGCCGAGGACATCATTAAAAAAAAAATGAAGCTGTTGACCTGTGTCCTGGACCCTTTCCCTTCAGCTCTGCTGAAGGCCAACATCTCTGCTGTCTCTCCATTCATCACCAAGATCATAAACTACTCCTTCGTGACCGGCCATATTCCATCTGTGCTAAAAACTGCTATCATCAGACAATTACTGAAAAACCTACCCTGGATCCAGAAATTCCCTCCAACTACAGGCCCATTTCCTATATTCCATTCCTGTCATAAGTTCTGGAAAAAATAGTTGAAGCATAACTTAATGATCACCTCAAACCCAATAACCTTTTTCAGAAGTTTCAGTCTGGTTTTCTCCCTGGCCGCAGCACAGAAATAGCCTTGGTCAGGGTCGCCAAGACCTCCCAATGGCAGCAGATACTGGTTTCCCATCTCTACTCATCCTCCTGGACCTAACAGCTGCTTTTGATATAGTAGACCAGAACATTCTCCTCCACCGCCTGCAATACTCTACTAGACTCTCATAAAATGTCCACAACTGGTTCATCTGATATCTGACGGGCAGAACTGAACATCTCGCCCTGAGCAAAGGTCAGTCATGTACCCACAACATCACCTGCGGTGTTCCTCAGGGCTCTGTGCTGGGCCACACCATTTTCACCATCTACATGCTGCCCCTTGGGAATGTTATTAGCAGACATGGAATATCATTCCACTGCTATGCTGATGACACACAGCTTTGCTTCAGGACAATCCCCACGTCTTCTGCTCCACTGCCAAATCCACACTGACTATCTTCTCGGAAGACAGGGATGAAGCTCAACTTCCTTCACCTGAGCAGCTCCAAAACGGATGCCATCCTAGTTGGCACACCATATCAGCTCTGCTCTTCCACCATCACTAATGGTAAATAAATAAATGGTAAATGGACTGCATTTATATAGCGCTTTTCCATGTGAATCAGACGCTCAAAGCGCTTTACACATCAATGCCTCACATTCACCCCGATGTCAGGCTGCTGCCATGCAAGGAGCCCAATACACACCAGGAGCAACTAAGGGATTAAGGACCTTGCCCAAGGGTCCTTAGTGATTTTCCGGTCAGGCTACGATTTGAACCGAGGATCCTCTGGTCTCAAGCCCAACGCTTAACCACTAGACCATCACCTCCACTAATATCACTTTCTCTAGCCAAAACATTTTCCTTTCCACATCTGTCACCAACTTGGGTGTTAAAATGGATTCTCAACTCACCTTTCTCTGTAAGACATCATTTTACCACCTCAAAACCATCACCAAACTCCGTCCAACACTCACCCTGGTAAATGCAGGAAAGCTCGTCCATGCCTTTGTCTCCTCCTACTTTTATGCAGTCCTTGTCGGGATCTCTGGCAAGAGCATCCAGAGATTAAAATACACCCAGAACAGCGCTGCCAGGATCCCGATGAGGGTGAGCAAGTATGGTTACATTACCTACATCCTGAAATCCCATCACTGGCTCCCTGTCCCATTCAGAAATGATTACAAGGTCTCCCTCTGCAACCACCAGTGTATTCACGGACATACCCCCCTTTACCTCCAGGAACTCCTCAACCCATAGAGTGCCTCATGCACTCTCCATTCGGCAACCACAAACATCCTCCAAGCTCCCAGAACCAAGCTTTGCAACATGGGCAATCGGGTCTTTTCCTCTGCTGTTCTGAGGCTGTGGAACGCCCTCCCTGACCACCTGAAGGGTGCAGGGCACAGTTGGACAGCTTCATCTTTTTTTTTCTTTTTTTTTTTTTTTTTTTGGGACATCATCCTCCACCCCTTGCTGTGTGGCATCTGAGAAACCTATAAAATATATTTGGCAAAATGCTTTTTTAAAGAGATAAGTTTTTAAGTTTTATTTAAAAACATCCATAGTCTGTAGGGCCCTTTCGGCCAACATTTTCTGCCGTGTCTCCATTATTGACTTTGAAAACTTTTAACTGCATTGATTTTTAACTTTCTCTTGCTCTTTAGCACTTGAGGATTGCTGAAATGTAAAGTGCAATACAAATAAACGTTATTATTATTATTATTATTATTATTACAAATAGTGAATCAGGCTTCTCCATTTAAAATTTTGAAAATGATCCTGCTTCACTCAAAATGAAATAAAATCTCTACAACCTGATAGAAATAAAATAAAAATATCTAAGCCAAGATGATGGATTGCATAAGTTATGGAACCCTTTAGTATAACACGCATAAATCATTATTATTTCCAGTTTTCTTTGGACAAGTCAGGGGATGGATACACAAACATTTTCAAGTGACTGAATAGAGCACATCTGGAAAGTATTCACAGCGCTTCACTTTTTCCACATTTTGTTATGTTACAGCCTTATTCCAAAATAGAGTAAATTAATTTTCTCCTCAAAATTCTATTCTACTTACAAGACCCCATAATGACAACTCTAAAAAGATTTTTTGGAAATTTTTGCAAAGTTATTAAAAAAAAAGAAAAAAGAAAAAAACTCCCAGTTCCTGCTGCTGAAAAACATCCTCACAGCATGATGCTGCCACCACCATGCTTCACTGTAGGGATGGTTCCTGGTTTCCTCCAGACATGATGCCTGGCATTCACACCAAAGAGGTCAGTCTTTGTCTCATCAGTTCAGAGAATTTTGTTTCTCCTGGTCTGAGAGTCCTTCAGGTGCCTTTTGTCAAACTCCAGGTGGGCTGCCATGTGCTTTTTACTACGGAGTGGCTTCTGTCTGGCCACTGTACAATACAGGCCTGATTGGTGGATTGCTGCAGTCCTTCTGGAAGGTTCTCCTCTCTCCACAGAGGAATGCTGGAGCTCTGACAGAGTGACCATCGGGTTCTTGGTCACCTCCCTGACTATGACCCCCATCACACTTCGTACAAATGAGCACGAGCCAAGCCGATTCAGGCAGAATGCCAAAAACACCAAAATTCGTGTCACATCTGGGGGGGTGGAGGACAGCCATCACCCAGACTGTGCTCCAACTCTCCCCGAGTGATTTGTGCACCTGCCGTGCGCATGAGCCTCCGAACACGGTATAAATGTTGGTGGAACACATTAGGATTACTCAGACAGCTGTCAAAATGCAGTGAGAATATGACGAAGGCACTTACATTACCGTACGAGTGAGGTCCGATTGCGGGTGGGAGAAATATAATCCATTAAAGACACGCTTGTGGTGTGTTCAGACGCAGTCGGGACATTCGGCCCTGGCAGAAACATGCCGAACATCCCCCAGAATGCGATCAGAATGTCACAAATGCTGTTTTTTTACACCGTCTGATTGTTTTACAATGCAGAGTGCAGTCAGACGGCACTTCGACAGCTGTTCGATAGTGATTCCACCTCGACTTCACCACAGCTGGTTTGAACATGGGCAAAACATTCAAGGTGGCCGCACAACTGTTTAGACTGCTCTGAGAATGCTGTCTGATGTTTTGAAATTCACCTCAACATTCCCAGAATGTGGATTAACTTCTCATTTGGACTCAATTCAGGCTTATTCTGCCTCTAGTGTGATGGGGGTATAAGCCCCCTCTCCCCCGATCGCTCAGTTTAGATGGGCGACCAGCTCTAGAGAGTCCTGGTGGATTCCAACGTCTTACATTTACAGATTATGGAGGTCACTGTGCTCACTGGGACCTTCAGAGCAGCAGAAATGTTTCTGTACCTTCCCAGATTTGTGCCTCCAGACAATCCTGTCTCAGACATCTACAGACAATTCCTTTCATTTCATGCTTGGTTTGTGCTCTGACATGCACTGTCAACTGTGGGACCTTATATGTAGACAGGTGTGTGTCTTTCCAGATCATGTCCAATCAGCTGAATTCACCCCAAGTGGACTACAATTAAGCTGTAGAAACATTAGAAACATCTCAAGGATGATCAGTGGAAACAGGATACACCTGAGCTCAGTTTTGAGCTTCATGGTAAAGGCTGTGAATACTTATGTACACGTGATTTCTTATTTCAAAATTTTTTAATAAGTTTGCAATTTGCTATTTTGGAATAAGGCTGTAAAATAACAAAATGTGGAAAAATGTTGTGAATACTTTCTGGAATACATCACAGATTCATGGTGGAATGGAACAGAGAAGAACTTTCATAAAAGGGAACAGCTCGGATCTTGGCTTGAATCTCCCATGTGCCTCCCGGCAAACTGTGGCTGAACTTTCAAATCTGCTTTTCACTCCACCATGAATCTCTGAGGGGTGATGCAGCACACCAAATTTGTCCTATGCACAATCTCTCCAATCATATATACAGATGCCTATAATTCCTTCAGAGTTCTCATGTGTGTCTTGCTGGCTTCCCTTAGTAGTAGTTTTGAACAATCATTCAGTGAGAACTGTCTACCCCACACAAATTATCATAGAATACCACACTGTTTGTATTTCTAAATAATTGATGTAAATAAAGTCAAAGACACATTCAGTGACTAGGAAATGTTCATGTGCTCATCCCCTGACTTGTCTGGCAATAAAACTGATGATGTATGTGTTTTGTACAAAAGGGTGCCATTACGTATGCAACCCATCGTCTTGGCTTTGATATTTTTATTTTACTTATGTCAAGCTGGAGAGATTTGCTTTCAGTTTGAGTTTAGGCAGGATCATTTTCAAAATTTTAATATAGATAAGCAAGAATTACTTCTTGTGTCTGAAATGGCATAAACCAATTAAAATGTGTGATTTTGAAGGTGTTTAATTAAAAATATCTCAACAATCAAGAAGCCTCAATGGCTGATCAAAAGCATATATTAATCAAAATATTTGTGATTGATTGTCATGTATGACTTCAGACAGAAGTTTAAACCAAAGTCATATGATGAAGTCATAGAGAGTCAAAAACACCATTGTAGACATATGTGTATTGGTACATTTATGTGGTGGTGTGTAGACCGTGCAGGATGTGTCTCAGGCCTCTGGTGATTTTCTGCCAGGACTGTGGTGATGCCCACACTGGCTGCTACCGACTGTCAAATAACAACATACGGCATCAGGTGTTATTTGAAGCAGTTCTTTTATTTCAGAAACACAGTGTGCACAACAGTATGACCACATTCCTACCTGTCCATTTATTTATGTCCGCCTCCCGCTTGATTCGGCTCTGTCTGTCTGTTCTCGGCTCTTTTGTTTCTATCTTATCTGCCCAAGAACAATTTGCATGATTGCTTACTTTGTTCAATTAATTAAGACGTTGGGGAGATTGGTGCCACAGTTTCTTGTTCCATGAGGAGATGATCGGCAGCTCCTTCTGCATCGCGCTCTTTCTCATGCTCGCTTTCATTGCCTTGCCTTTAATGTTTATCTCATCAAATAGACAGTTTGCGTTTGCAGGGAGAGGAGACGGAAAAACACACAAGGGAGAATGTGACAGATGTGCTGCAGAGCCATCAACCATTGTCTGTGGGGAATTTTTCTCTGTTTTTTTTTTGGGGGGGGGGGAATGATGAGCACATTTCTCATCCATGAAAGCCTTCGCTGATATGTCTGAAAAAGGACTGTTGCAGTCAATCATGTGTGCGATATGACTGCAAAGGCGACACAGAAACTTTTCAGGTAATCAGAAGAGAAAACTTTATGACCTTGATGGCAGCAGGGTGTTCCAGTGATTTGTCAGCACGTTTTGTCGTAATTTCATTAGCTGATTTTTGTCTGGGTGGTTGCCTTCCAAGACCCAACGCAGTTCCCTAGCAATGTATGCCACAGTGCATGCTCTCAGACCTGACCTGATTTCATGTGGTTTAATTTTAAATTTATTTGGGAATATCACTTTTTCTAAAATCAACATTTTAAAATTTGGATTCTGGTTCAAATCTACCTGATTTGGGAGGAGGACTGATTGACTGTACTGTACTGTACTGTCCATCATAGGCGGATCGTGATATAGGTGATATGGTCAACTACCTAGGGCAGCATTTTGTACGGGGCTGGAAGATGTTGCAGTAGCAACACGGTACAATACAATAACAGTATCCTAACACTGGGAGGTGATGGTCTAGTGGTTAAGCGTTGGGCTTAAGACCAGAGGATCCTCTGTTCAAAACCCAACCTGACCAGAAAATCACTAAGGGCTCTCGGGCAAGGTTCTTAACCCCCAAGTTGCTCCCTGTGTGTAGTGAACACCTTGCATGGCAGTACCCTGACATCAGTGTGTGAGTGTGATTGTGAGGCATCATTGTAAAGCGCTTTGAGTGTCTGATGCAAATGGAAAAGCACTATAAATGCAGTCAATTTACTGTAGAATATCAGTATAACGCTGACAACTGTGCTATGTGATCACTTTATTAGTATGATATTAGCTCCTTTCATTTCATACTTAATGTTAATTGGTACAAGTCTTATGCTTGTTAGCCTCCTGTTCTGTTGTCTGCTATGCATATGCATTGCTTGAAGATGTCGTCACATTGGGAAGGATTGAGTAAACTGATTAATTACACTGAATCCCAGCCTTTCTATGTAGAGTTTGCATGTTCTCCCCGTGTCTGCGTGGGTTTCCTTCGGGCACTCCGGTTTCCTCCCACAATCGAAAACATGCTTATTTACAGTAGTGTCTGCTCCTTTCTCTGCCCCTGACCAAGGCAGCTTCTACATCTGGAGTTGGTCCCTGGGCACTGGACTGTGGCTGCCCACAGTTCCTAGTGGTTGGATTGCATACAACTGTAATTAGGATGGGTTAAATGCAGAAGACAAGTTTTGTTGTATGTATGTATATATGTGCAATGACAGTAAAGGTCTTTTCTGTTCTAACAGATTGAAATCATTTGCACTACTCCAATGGATTTCAGTGGATTTGGGGCTTTGTTGGAATGAGTAGATAACCACCAAATGTGGGTGCACAGCCCTTCCGGGGGAAATAGAGAACAAACAACGGATGGATAAAGCTAACATTTACTGAATATCCATTGGCAAGCTATGAACAAGTAAACGGAAAAATGTAAATTAGTTCTCCATCTGATGTCTGCTCAAAGTTTTGAGCATACACAAAACTTTCCCTCAGACTTACGGTCAGACATCAGCTGGCAAGGAAGACATTTAACAAATGAGAAAAAGACTTGTACAGGACAAAAAATGAACACGAAAGGGTATCAGAATTTCATCTCCTTTACCTGATACATTTCCTCAATCATCACAGTGTGACTTAAGTCCAATTTATGGTACTCTGTATCCACAACTCCATGGCCATGCAGAGCCCTCTGCATCTTTGCAAAACCCCTCCGAGCACCTCTCTCTGTAGCCTGACATGCACCTCCTAAAAACTGTATCTACCGTACATGTCAAGAAAATGGCAACTACACGGAGGGACTGCATGGGCTGTAACTGGTCCGCTAACTACATCATTTTTGGAATCTCACTTTTCCGGTTCACAATCGATGACTCGAAAACATGTTCACCCTCATGTTATGGTTGTGAATTGCATTGCGACACCCACCAACCACGATGAAGAACTTTGAAAGGTTCATGACTGCATTGAAGCAGTTGTGTGGCCATGGAGTTATAGAGTAGTAGAAGCATAAAAATGTCTTTAGACTTTATACATAGGGTTAGTTTCTGTCTAACTAAATTCATAAACATTAGATATAAATATTCAAGCAGGGGTGGTGGCCAAGTGGTTAATGCGCTTGGTTTCAGTGCAGAAGGTTCAAATCCCACCCTGGCCACATTTCTCCATGTGGAGTTGCGGCATCCGGCGTAAAATCTGTGCCAGTTCAACATGAAGATCCACCTTGGATTTGCTCTGGCGACCCAGAGTGCAAACAAGGGAGCAGCCGAAGGGACTTACTAGATATAAACATTCAAACATTATATATCAAACATTAAATAAAACTTACAGTTTGTGCAGATTAGTGGAGGATTTTGGGGGGTATGACTGGTAATGACAACCAGTGTGTGTGTGTGTGTGTGTGTGTGTGGTGTGTTGAGGTGGGTGGGGGGCTGAAAGGGGGATTCACACAGGGAACCATACCACCTAGAATCGCCTCTGACTCAGCTCAGTTCAGAATGGGAAAGTTACAGTTTGCTATTCTATCTATGCTCAGCTGACAACAGCTGGCTTCTTCTGTATTGCACTTTCTGCTATTTCATGTGGTGCTTCCCGCCAGGGAGCAATGCCACTTTTGATACTCTGATTGATCATTTAAAATCAGCATCAGCATTAAACAAAGAACTGCATCAGATTACATTTGTTTGAATCACATTAAATCACTCCTTAATAAACAGTATGGTTCCTGAGTCATATCTCAGCCCATGTCTATATAAGTGCATATCATATCACTTTGTAAGGTAGAGAAGCTCACTCCGAGAGAACTCACTTCCACGGTGCTTGTGCGACTGTCTCCTTACTGTTCAGGACGTGTCAACCATTTGCACATGTTTCAAATTACAAACAGAATGTGAGGTGTTCTCAGCCCTCTTGAATTAAATAAAAGCTTTTATGAAATGCTGCACATTTTGGAAAAAAAATGGCGGAGTCTTTGTCAGCACATTGTGAGGAGGTGCTGCTTTAAAATGATGTAATGAAAGCTCAGTGATAATAAGAACATAATCATCTTTCCTGCACTTTTGTTATTGGTCCAGCCATCTGCTTTTGCCAGCATAAAGACGTTCTTTGGCTGCCCTTGTGATGACCCCCTGCTACACGTTCCTATTAGTTTTCCTCTGAAACCCCGGAGCTATTAACTTGTTTTCCAGCTTGTGTTTGAGAGAGAGAAGAGAACACAAAAGGTGGGTCTTCATTTTCAAAGAGTGAGAGAGACAGTCGGGCTGCAGCTTTTATTATTATTTTTTCCCACGTCCTGCGCAGTACTTCATTCATATTCTGTCCAGACTTTCACAAGCGTCCCTCTCGCCTTATGTTTGTAGGTGCTGTTGATTTTCACAGGACTGTTTTCTCATCCCGGTGATCCCCTGGCAATGTGTTCCCGTATGCTCAGTTTACAGCCATGATTTATTCACAGCTCTGACTTCTTTTGCTTCACTCTTATTCCACTCCCGCTAATGAAAGGAGGAGAGATGTAAGACTTGCAAAGGTTTCTTTGCGGCACAAGTTTGGAATAGAAAGGCCCCCGCCGGTGATGATCAGTTCTGAAATGCATCATAATGAGCCTCCTCGGTGGAGATACACAGGAAGAAATACGACAGATGGTGAGGTTGTGTTAGAAAAGAGGCGATAGAACGTAAGGAAGTGAGGGAAATGAAGATAGGGAAAGAGACGTTGAGGGATGACGTGAGGCAGAGGGCAGAAGGAGAAGCATGAGCAAGAGTCAGCTGAAGGAGACGGAGATGTAAAAGAACAAATGAGACCAATAAAACACACGGGCAGGTTCCTTCAGGGAGTCACGAACTCTTGTTTTCTTGACAGAAAAACACAGGTCTGTCTTCAGTGATTACTGATGCTGCGTGCCTCCTTGCTTCCACTGCAAATTAACTCCACAACACTGTTTCCTCTCTGTTCACCCACTAATAATCATCTTCCTTTAAATATTTATTCATACCTGGGTTGGGTTTTTTGCTTCCTGTACTTGCAGACAGACGGTTACTTCCTTCTTTGCATGGTAGAAACAGAAGTTTTAAGATATAGCTAAAAAAAAAATTCTAATTACATCGTGCAGTCTCATTTTATTCTGTCCAGGTCTCAGCAGAGTTGCAACTTGGTCAGCACCATGGATAGCGCCGACTCCATCCCAGTTGGTCCCTACAGTTGGACAATACACACCACAATATAAATGTACAAGTAAATACACTAATTTTGTGATGGTGTTTTTGACGGCATGATGTGGTTTCTCCTTGACTACATTATGAAGTCATTCATACATTTTTTTTCTTCTTTTTTCCATTTTTATTTTCTACCATTTATTTGGGTCTGGGTCGCGATGGGAGCAGACAAAGCAGCTCATCCCACACTTCCCAATTATCAGTCAAGTCCTGTAGCTCTTCCTGGGGGATTCCAAGAAATTCTCAAGCCATCTTGGAAATATAATCCCTCCAGCATGTTCTGTGTCTTCCCCTGGGGTCTCCTCCCAGTTGGACATGACTTGAAGACCTCCCTAGGGAGACAAGCAGGGTGAATCCTCACCAGATGCCAAACCACTTTAGCTGGCTCCTTTCTATGCAAAGAAGCAGCAGCTCTACTCCGAGTCCCTCCCACGTATTTGAGCTTTTCACCCTGTCCCTGAGTTTAAGCCCAGATACCCGCCGGAAGAATCTAATTTCTGCCACTTGTATCCACAATCTTAGCTATTCTTTCTGTCATTACCCAAAGTTCATGACTATAGGTGAAGACAGGAGCATGAATCAGCTGGTAAATTGAGAATCTGACCTTCAGGCTCAGCTCCTTCGTCACCGCAATGGTCCAGTAGAGCATCTGTAAAACATCAGACACCACCCCAATCTGTCTGTTGATCTCCAATTTACCCTCACTCCTCAGCTCGACCCTGAGATACTTGAACTCCTCCACTTGGGGAAATAACGCTCCCCTGACCCAGAGGGAATAATCCACCATTTGTCCCCTCTGGGTCATTCATATCAATTAATTGCTGATTATATATTAATATGTGTCTCAAGGGCAGTATATGCTTCAGCTCATCCATCTCAGCTTCTTCATTACTGAGATATACAGAACACAGTTTTTTGGACCATGTTTTGTTTGACCTTTTGACCAGAGTACTTCAGTATCTAATTACTTTGTGATATCTCTGCTAGTAATATTCCCACCACTTTTGAAGGAAAGCCATCCAGCTGTTTTTGAGTTATCGTTTTCACAGACACACCACTGAATACAGTGCCCTGCTGTCATCACTTCACCAACACACAGGGGAAGCATGGATCAAAAAATCCAGATGTGTACTCAACAAACATAAATGCAACATATTTGCATTCCTTACTAGATGTAATGTTTCTTCTATGCACACAAAAACACTGATTTCTATTTAATTTTGTTCAGATTTTGAAACATCCTTATAACTGAGCACTTCACAGTTTCAAAGATAATCCACCCACCTGACTGGCGGGGCATAATCAAGATGCTGATTATAATTATTGCACATGTTTGCCTTGGAGTGGTCACAGTAAAAGCCCACAGAAAAGTGTCTTCACTGTAATGCCAGATATAATGTAAATGGAACAGTTTTACACAAAGCCACCAGACAAGAAAAATCATAACTCTTAGATTTGGTCCAAAATGTTTTCAACCTAAACCGACCCAAATAGAGAGAACACACTGCATACATACTATAACATATCTTTCTTCAAATACTGTACAAATGATTGCACATCCTCACTTGGAACAAATTAATTCAATGTTCATTTTGTTCCACTTTTTCTTTTTTTTCTTTTTTTTTTTGGAATTCAAGTCATTCTATGTTTCTGAAAATAATCAACATTAAAACCCAAATATGCTGCACAGAGAGATGTGGTATACTTGAAGTGGCAGTATTTACTACTGCTTAGTAAATATTATTTGGTCCTAAAGAGTATGCCAATCAGAATCGCTGATCTGTCCGGTATTATTCTCAGCTTGTACAGACAGCAAGTTTGATATTTTATTGTTGGTCCAAATGTTGCCAGTATGATGCCAAAGTTTCTTGAGGACATTTGTCTGTGTTTTACCTGCCTGCCTCAGTTATTTTGATGTCAGGCTACAGTTTAAGCTAAAATTAAGATATAATGCAGATTGTTTTCTTTTCTGGAGCACTTACCTTGGAGCAGGCTGAAAATTGACTAGCACAGTGCAGATAATCAGCGGCATGTTCTGTAGTGGCTGTGCATGGGGGAAGTGGAATTTCTGCCCTTGATTAATGATTGCTACGCTTGAGTCAATTCATACATGGCCAAGATCGATAAATTGTGTTCCACATTTAGTTCTGTCATTACTTTTACAGTGTCTGCAAACACCAGCAGTAGCATTGTTGCTGGACATTGACACATTCTCCAGGCCTTCTTTACCACCACAGCACACATTATACATCAGATTTTTTTAATGACTGTATTTAAACGGACACTGATATTTTTCAATACAGTATTGCCACATTATCACCAAACCCTAATGCACAAATTTACAGTTATCCCTTGCATTATAAATTTCCTTGTATTTCGGTGGATTCTTGCATTTCTTTCAAGCAAACAAAGTAATTAGGAAATTATGATTTTCTCTTCAGTCCGCAACATGGCCACTCATTCTATGATTTGTCTTAACATATACATCTGTTTGGTTATATAGTTGTGTAGTAGAAATGTTGGTTATGTCTATGTACACATAGACTGGTTAAATCCTGCTTCCCATGAGAGCAGCTGCTCAGAGAAAGAGGCAACAGTTTACCAAAAGCTTATTTTCAGTCCAGTGGGATTCCACTCCTGGGGCACATCTGCTTGTTTGGTGTTCAAGGGGGCAAGTAGTCACATAATGTATTTAAGCAAATGTGTATTGCTGAAAGGGAAGAAATGAGAGTGAATGATTGCACGGCTGCATGGAAAAAATACCAATTTATCAGAAAATGCCTTTAAAATGAGCTACATGAGGCATTTAGCCGAGGCTGTTATCTAGAGTGACTGAGCATGTTTGGTTTCAGTGTGTCTCAAGGGCACCTTGTTGATCGCTATGATGTTATTCAGTCTTAAACTTTTATCCTGCCAGTTATGAAATGGTGTTTTCGACTACATTGCTGCTTGCCAAAGGAGATACCAGAGGGACAGTCATAGTGTAGCATGTATCCCTCTGCCAAGGCACAACTTTGTATCACTCCCACTGGAGCCATGCCACGAACCAGAGCCACACAAAAACTCTGTGTACATAAATATTAAAATTCTAAAAACGTAGTATTGTATGCTTGGCAGTTTGCTTGTCACCATGGTTATTCAAAAATCTACAGACCAATTTTCATGGAACCTGGTGAAGAAGTGAGGCATGGACCAAATAAGATCCCATTAAGGGGTATCATGGGCTGGAGGATACACTATACTGACCCTTGTTTGTTTGTCTGTCTGTCTGTCTGTCTGTCTGTCTGCAGAATTTAGCCCCATTCTCACTCTCATGGATATGCATTTCAGAATTTCACTTTTTGAAACCTTGGCCATAACTTAGAAAATCTTAGAGGGTTCAGAGGTGTGTCTGTACTGACACAGGATATTTTGTCATTGGGCTATGGTTTTGTAAGTTCTTTTATCCATGGAGCACATAGCATTGTTGTACATGCTGTGACATCATCAGCAGGTATTCCAGAAGCAGCAAAGTTGTGCTGAAGTTATACTATAGGAATCTACGGTTATGCTACGGTTGTTTTTGCACACGTCACACCATACAATTCTGACTTGTTACATTATCAGACTGTGCACCAGATTCCATTCAGGGACACCCGTGATGGTCACAAGCTGGTTTGTCACAGTTATGTCCCGTTTACACTGGACTGAGACCTGTATAAGACCTAAAAGTACATGACATTTTGTCAACTCCCACAATTCTTGGCTGGTCTCTTGTTGTGTGTCGGGGGGTGTGGCTGGAGGTTTTGGTGTTGTTTTCTTTTCTTTGCTCCTCAGGTGGCATGGATGCTGATTTGTCTGTGGAAAAGAAGGTGCTGGCTGAAGAATCCTCACCCTCGTCAATATCATGTGAGGCACCTGGGACTGGTGCTCACGTGCAGCCCTAAAGACTTTCAGCTGTAGCAGATAATTGGATGGCGTTCTGCTTTTAAGGCAGGTGTGAGCCAAGCAGAACTGCCGGGAACTCGACCTTGTGATGTTCGTTTGTGAGACGCTGAGGACCGCACCTGGGTTTGACACATTAAGCCTGTGAAGCAAGGAAGGGTGAGGACACATGCTGTCAGCACACAGTAAAGGTAATTAACTGTTGGACTAATTGTAGATAATAACTTGAGGTTTTGCTACATAGTATACGTGAAATTGTGATGAGAATGCTGTGGCTTGCTTCTCACTGTTGTGGCGTGCAGGATAAGTGATCCTCCACTTATTGTGAGAAGCTGCTCATGTGCATAAAGATAAAAAGTATAAACCTTGATGTGTTGCTGATAGCATGTGTTTTGTGAAAGAAATTGCTATAATTGCTAACGTGCCTCACATCTTCTGTGCTTCAACAGAGAGTCAGTTTGTCGTGTCCACCTGGGGGGTGTCTGTTTGATGGTAGTGAGTCCAGGAGCATCGGACTTCTCTCCCCGTGAACACTGGAGAGCGTGCCAGCAGTCACTCCTCTTGAAGGACATTGGGTTGGGGTTTTTTGTATGATTTATTTAGGCACAGGTGAAAAATAAATTGTTTTTTGTTGATGGAACCGCTTCCTGGTTATTTTTAGTGCTGGGTCCTGTCTGACGCAGGTTCGCTCCTCAATCTGCGTCGACACATAACATCTCTGTTGTGATCTGTCATTTCTGTTTACACCAAGCGTGTATTGCAACTGAATTATGCAAGTGAAAAATATGTTAATATCAAGATCATTGATTCTACTCCATGCAGAGTCAGTCGAGAGTCTCTTATGACCCATAGGATCAAGTTGAGAGTGAGTTGAGATGTGGGAGTTTATCAAGACTGATTATGAGACCCATGTATCTGTTAACTGGTTGCACAGCTTATACAAGTGTTTTAAACAGTTCAGTACACTCGCACGCCTGTTGGAGACCGATGGGGAGTGATGGCAACCAAGAGGGATCTTTTTCTCCGTCCATGGTGACCCCATTGTGACCAGCCTGCAACTCCAGTGGCAGTCAGTGAGAGTGACGGCGAGCAGAGGCCATTTTTTGATCGCAACTCAGTCTTGGACTTGGTGGAGACCCTGAATGTCCAAGACACATATTTGTGAAAGTGAAAACAGCTCTTTTAATTCATTTTGGTGGAGGGTTGGAACATGGCTCAAGGGGAACTCATTAAATTTTGAATCATGTCTGAATCACAGGATGGTTCCAAGAGTTCTGTGGCGGGGAATTTTGACTTCCATCCTCTAGACCACAGTTCTAGTCCAGGTGTGTCTGCTACCTATTTGTGTCTTTGGAAAACATATAACATCTGCATTGTTCCAGCCTACCCAGCTATAAATGTGGACTGGCCTTAGCTGGGGGACAAACCTGTTATGGACTGGTGTCCCATCCATGGGGAGTTGTAGATTCTCATCCACTTCATGATATGGTCTCCAGGGAAAACCAGTAGAACAATAGGTCTCTGTAGGACTACTATGGTAAGTCTGATGCTCTTTAACATTTGGAAGTTAGGGCTTTTTTAATTTCCATAAATTTCTAAAGACATATAACATGGATCCTCAAATGATTCTGATGTTATTGTATCATCATTATATTATTAGAGTCATTATATGATTGTGTAGGAGTTAGTGAAGCTACTGATAAAAATTTCTGAATCAGGAGAACAAAATACCATTTTAGGGGATTGATCTTAATTCATGTTGGGCTAGAAACTCATAAAAGAGTTGATAGTTGACTGAGATCTGTGCTCTCTGAGTCCCCTTCTAGTTTCATGAATATGTGACAAAAATGCTTAAATTCATTCATTCATTCATCTCCTACCGCTTAGTCCAATTAAGGGTCATGGGGAGCCGGAGCCTATCCCAGCAGTCATAGGGCGCGAGGCGGGGTACACCCAGGACAGGACGCCAGTCTGTCGCAGGGCCACAAACAGACAAACAAACACAGACACACTCACACACACCTAAGGACAATTGTAAAGATTCCAATCCACCTAACCCGCATGTCTTTGGATGTGGGAGGAAACCGGAGGACCCAGAGGAAACCGATGCAAACACGGGGAGAACATGCAAACTCCACACAGAAAGGCCATGGGAATTGAACCCACGACCTTCTCGCTGTGAGGCAACAGTGCTAACCACTAATCCACCGTGCTGCTTAAATTTAGTTTATTTATATTCCGGCCCATCACAACATAAGTTACCCCAAGGTGCTTCACCAGATTAACGTCTAACTTTATGCACCCCTTGCATAACCACATTGGTAACAGTGGTAAGGAAAAGCTCCTTTCAAGCAGAGAAGACTCCGAGTGGTGACCATCTGCTGTGGTCATACAACTAAAACAAACTAATTAAACAAAGCACAACAAAGAATTGTCAAACATCCGAAAACAGAGAATTTCAATTTATTTTCATTTATATAGCACCACATCACAACAAAGTTGCCTCAAGGCGCTTCACACAAGTAAGGTCTAACCTTACCAACCCTGAAGATGGAGCTAAGCATCCAATTACTTGTGAAGTCCAGTGGTCGTATTAACCAATTGTCCAAACAATCAAGCAGTAAAGATCATGGACCATGAAATGGAACACAATTAGGATCATTGGTCAGTTGACAGTTCTGTTTCTTAGAGGATCCCCCGAACGTCCATATAATACCCTAGGATCAGTTGCAAAAAAATTTTTCCTGACTCTGACTCTGATTGGAAATTTATTTGGTACTCTTTTGGTCCACATCTCTACCAAGTGTCATCAAAATCAATTGGGCCAAATGTTTGGGGTTTTTTTGTTTGTGTTGTTGTTTTTGAGTAATTCTGTTGATAGACACAAGTGAAAGTTCATTACATACAACGCACTATTGATGGTACGGGTTTGAACTTGGATGAAAGTATTTAAGTTCTCCTTTGTGAGTTTTTGTTTTGTCTTATATTTACTTTGCCAATGCCTGTTCATAGATACAGCTGTGAATGCATATTCTAAATCCTGCCTCAGGTCTGAGTCTTTAAAGTTTTTGGACTGTTACTTGAGTTGTGAGCTGTGAGTGCTTTGACCGCCTGGCTTGTCTCCCAAAAGACACTTAGACTGAGCACAACATACAACAACCGAAACACACTTGGCAGTCCACAGTGATTTGAAAATTCTGCACCACTGACTGGCTTGGACGCAAACCTCTGCACCTGATGGTGTGCAGGTTTTTACACAAAGAATGAACGGCTATAAATCAGAGTTCCTTCAAGGAGATTTTCTGTATATGTTCTTTTTAAAAGGATTCTCTAATGTCCTTATAAGGAACATTTTTAGTCAACCTTTGGTTGGACAATAGCAAGGTCTCCAGGCTTTAATTTAAAAAAGCAGCTTTCACAATGTGCTGCAGTCTTATTGAATGTGCTGCTCTGTGTGGAGCTTTTAAAAAAAAATTAATGAAACATCTTAGTTCCGCAGGGGAAAAATGCACAAAAAGGCTGGACTTTTTTGCTGTCTTTAATTGATGTGGCAGGTTTATGCCAGCTTGAGTCCAGGCATTGCTGTAAGCCATATATAAACTATATAGAGGATTTCAACAGAAACAAGCTTGTTTTCCATTGATGCTGCTTGTTTCTGTTAAATTAAGTCACATGAGAGCAGAAGAAAATCTGGCTGAATATTCACTGACTGGAATTCTACAGTATAGTACTGCTGAGAGTAAGCACGAATGTCCTAAAAGGGATGTGGGGAGGGGCATTCATCACCCAGCCCACTATAGTAAGATAAACCATTTTATTTGGGTCATTTCTTACACTCACTCACTCACCTTCAACCACTTGCTCCAATTAAGGGTCACGGGAGGCTGGAGCCCATCCAAGCAGTCATAGGGCGTGAGGCGGGGTACACAGGGTCACGTATAGACAAACACATTCACATCTACACGCAGAGCTACAGACTATTTCAAGTTTCCAATCCACGTAACCTGCATGTCTTTGAGATGTAGGAGGAAGCCGGAGCACCCGGAGGGAACCCACGCAAACACAGGGAGAACATGCAAATTCCACACAGAAAGGCCACAGAAGGGAATCAAACCCATGGCCGTCTTAACATAAGGCAACAGTGCTAACCACTAATCCACGTGCTGCCTCATTTCTTACAATTCAGTTGAAAGTGGTTTCACATATATTTTCCAATATCAGGATTACTGTTTGCAGGATCATGCTCAGGAAAATGCACCATATGGCCGGAATGTAGCAGCCTACGCTTCCTAGTCACGCATGTAATATGCTTCATGTGGACCTCCAAAATTAACCGCTCGTTTGCCGCAGTCATCCAGTCAGTGTCTTGTACAAATCTAAGGGCCCCTTCACACATAACACGATTGAGGCCGACTGGCACACGATGGAGGAATTGCATGCCATTCTTGAAAAATCAGCCACCTCAGACGCCTCGTACATCTGTTGTCACAACCATTCACGCACACAAGAGGCCGAAAGACAGCAAATGTCCTGCGAGTGCCCATTTGACCCCTCTCTCGGCAGGTGTCGGGCAGATTCCAGGTGCCTCAAATGAACATCTAACACCGCTCGCTGAACACTTACAAAAGGCAGGGCTATTCGTGCTCCCCGCACGGTAGTAGGCAGCAGGTGACCACATTCGGCCTGTCTGTGAAAAGTGCCGAAGTGCGTGTGGCATAACCTAGCAACACAGGTGTGCAACTGTGCCGAACCCCCCCACCCCACAAAAATGTGTGGAGTGTGTCATCATCATTTCTTAGTATCTACACGCAAACAGCAAAGACAGCAGCCAGCTACTTTCAGTGCTCTGTGAAGCCACAGAACACTGAAAGCAGAAATTAGAGCCGACAGAGACACACTCCATTCTGACTTAAAGGCAGGGCCGGCCCAAGCCTTTATGGGGCCTTAAGCAGAATTTCATTTGGGGGCCCCCCTACCATCACCTCAACACCAGATGCCTCATTATTCCATAGGCTACACTGTTATGTGTAACGTACCCACAATCATTAGCATTATTTGTAATTATCTTACATCATACAGGTGTCATTCTTGTTTTTAACTTTAAAGGGGTAGCAAACTCATAAATATGTTTTAATTAACTTCTACATACTGAGTGATGTACATATCAATTCAATCAATAAATCAATTTTTTTTTTATATATAGCGCCAAATCACAACAAACAGTTGCCCCAAGGCGCTTTATATTGTAAGGCAAGGCCATACAATAATTATGTAAAACCCAAACGGTCAAAACGACCCCCTGTGAGCAAGCACTTGGCTACAGTGGGAAGGAAAAACTCCCTTTTAACAGGAAGAAACCTCCAGCAGAACCAGGCTCAGGGAGGGGCAGTCTTCTGCTGGGACTGGTTGGGGCTGAGGAAGAGAACCAGGAAAAAGACATGCTGTGGAGGGGAGCAGAGATCGATCACTAATGATTAAATGCAGAGTGGTGCATACAGAGCAAAAAGAGAAAGAAACAGTGCATCATGGGAACCCCCCAGCAGTCTACGTCTATAGCAGCATAACTAAGGGATGGTTCAGGGTCACCTGATCCAGCCCTAACTATAAGCTTTAGCAAAAAGGAAAGTTTTAAGCCTAATCTTAAAAGTAGAGAGGGTGTCTGTCTCCCTGATCTGAATTGGGAGCTGATTCCACAGGAGAGGAGCCTGAAAGCTGAAGGCTCTGCCTCCCATTCTACTCTTACAAACCCTAGGAACTACAACTAAGCCTGCAGTCTGAGAGCGAAGCGCTCTATTGGGGTGATATGGTACTACGAGGTCCCTAAGATAAGATGGGACCTGATTATTCAAAACCTTATAAGTAAGAAGAAGAATTTTAAATTCTATTCTAGAATTAACAGGAAGCCAATGAAGAGAGGCCAATATGGGTGAGATATGCTCTCTCCTTCTAGTCCCCGTTAGTACTCTAGCTGCAGCATTTTGAATTAACTGAAGGCTTTTTAGGGAACTTTTAGGACAACCTAATAATAATGAATTACAATAGTCCAGCCTAGAGGAAATAAATGCATGAATTAGTTTTTCAGCATCACTCTGAGACAAGACCTTTCTAATTTTAGAGATATTGCGTAAATGCAAAAAAGCAGTCCTACATATTTGTTTAATATGCGCTTTGAATGACATATCCTGATCAAAAATGACTCCAAGATTTCTCACAGTATTACTAGAGGTCAGGGTAATGCCATCCAGAGTAAGGATCTGGTGAGACACCATGTTTCTAAGATTTGTGGGGCCAAGTACAATAACTTCAGTTTTATCTGAGTTTAAAAGCAGGAAATTAAAGGTCATCCATGTCTTTATGTCTGTAAGACAATCCTGCAGTTTAGCTAATTGGTGTGTGTCCTCTGGCTTCATGGATAGATAAAGCTGGGTATCATCTGCGTAACAATGAAAATTTAAGCAATGCTGTCTAATAATACTGCCTAAGGGAAGCATGTATAAAGTGAATAAAATTGGTCCTAGCACAGAACCTTGTGGAACTCCATAATTAACCTTAGTCTGTGAAGAGGATTCCCCATTTACATGAACAAATTGTAATCTATTAGACAAATATGATTCAAACCACCGCAGCGCAGTGCCTTTAATACCTATGGCATGCTCTAATCTCTGCTCTAATTAACCTAGTATTGGTATTTTGTCAAAATGAATTTATTTTTTTAGGGTGTAATACAATTTCGTTTAAATTATTCAATATTATTTTAATTTCATGTATATATGTACTTTTTATCACAATGTCTCAATGCTCTCGGGGCCCCCTGGTGGCGTGGAGGCCCTAAGCGACCACGTAGTTGGCGTATGCCTTGGACCGGCTCTGCTTAAAGGGAAAAAAATCCTCCAGAAAAATGTTTCATAATCCAGAGTTGCTTCTGTGTCAGCAGATGCTGATGATATACTCAGAAGTTTACAGTGTATTTTATAGTTTAAAGGCTCCCTGTTTCCAAAAAGGTCAAAGGAAAACAGACGGTGAGAGCGAGGGGGAGGGGGGCAGAGGAGAGAGAGTGAGAGGAGAGGAGTGAAAAACTGACAATCAAATCAGTCCATCTTCTGTTCTTGTTCATAAGGCAGTTAGAGGTTATATTGTTTAAAATAATAATAATGATATCCCAGTGAAACATGTTGGGGGAAAAAACTGTCATGACAGAAAATCTCTGCCTTCTTCACAGGATTAAAAAGGTACAGTGTGTGATTTTTGAACTAGAAGCACTCAGAGAGTGCAAACCTCCGCCAAGGCCATGGGGTCACTGACGCCATAACATCTACACGCCGTGGAATCATTGAACCTAAAAAAGTCTAACAATGATGTTTGCTCACACTAAGAAAAAAATAGTTGAGAATAATTCAAATTTGCAGGCAACAGTCTGCACTAAAACTTTTATGTTGTGCCGATGATGAAATATACGAGGGCTGTCAATAAAGTATAGGTCCTTTTTATTTTTTTCAAAAACTATATGGATTTCATTCATATGTTTTTACGTCAGACATGCTTGAACCCTCGTGCGCATGCGTGAGTTTTTCCACGCCTGTCGGTGACGTCATTCGCCTGTGAGCACTCCTTGTGGGAGGAGTCGTCCAGCCCGTCGTCGGAATTCCTTTGTCTGAGAAGTTGCTGAGAG
Source organism: Thalassophryne amazonica (assembly GCF_902500255.1). Lineage (NCBI taxonomy): Eukaryota > Metazoa > Chordata > Actinopteri > Batrachoidiformes > Batrachoididae > Thalassophryne > Thalassophryne amazonica. The sequence goes on along the minus strand of NC_047103.1, from coordinate 18,252,601 downwards.
ACTGGCGCTTTGTTTGATCAAAATTTTTTCTAAACCTGTGAGACACATCGAAGTGGACATGGTTCGAAAAATTAAGCTGGTTTTCAGTGAAAATTTTAACGGCTGATGAGAGATTTTGAGGTGACACTGTCGCTTTAAGGACTTCCCACGGTGCGAGACGTCGCGCAGCACTCTCAGGCGCCGTCGTCATCCTGTTTCAAGCTGAAAACCTCCACATTTCAGGCTCTGTTGATCCAGGACGTCGTGAGAGAACAGAGAAGTTTCAGAAGAAGTCGGTTTCAGCATTTTATCTGGATATTCCACGGGTCCGCGCGTTGGGACGCAGCCGGCGTGGTGCGGCGGCACAGGAAAAACACCTCCGTGTTGATAACCATTTGTAAAATCCAGGCGGCTTTTGATGGCTTTCAGTGGAGTGAGTATATGAGAAATTGTTTAACAGCTGGACATGTTCCAACTTGTCCTTAAGGCTTCCAACGGAGGTGTTTTTCCTGTGGCGGTGCGTCGCGGCGGCTGCGAGCCGACGCTGCAATCTGCCCGCACATCTTTCATTAAAAAAAATCTCCTTTAACAGTGGAATATCCAGATAAAATGCTGAAACCGACTTCTTCTGAAACTTCTCTGTTCTCTCACGACGTCCTGGATCAATAGAGCCTGAAATGTGGAGGTTTTCAGCTTGAAACAGGCTGACGACGGCGCCTGGGACCGCTGCACGACGTCTTGCTCCGTGGGAAGTCCTTAAAGCGACAGTATCACCTCAAAATCTCTCATCAGCCCTTAAAATTTTCACAGAAAACCAGCTTAATTTTTCGAACCATGTCCACTTCGATGTGCCTCACAGGTTTAGAAAAAATTTTGATCAAACAAAGCGCCAGTCTCTCAGCAACTTCTCAGACAAAGGAATTCCGACGAGGGGCTGGACGACTCCTTCCACAAGGAGTGCTCACAGGCGAATGACGTCACCGACAGGCGTGGAAAAACTCACGCATGCGCACGAGGGTTCAAGCATGTCTGACATAAAAACATATGAATGAAATCCATATAGTTTTTGAAAAAACTAAAAAGGACCTATACTTTATTGACAGACCTCGTATGTTATAGTATACGAGTATAGTTCATCATCGGCACAGAGACAAAATTCAATTTATTATTCAACTAAACTGCAAATATATGAATTTTTTAACATTTATGAAACACGTCTCTAAATAAATAACAGTAAATTCTGAAATAGAACAATTTTTTAAGTGTTGCATGTGCTACACAAGGCCATAGGGTCACTGACCCTAAAGAGATTCCCTCCTTGGCACAGTGATCTATTCAGGGCAATTCTGTGGTAACGGAATTACAACAGCAGCAAAATCTGGACATATGGCATCTAACCATGACAGATTATCTCTTCCGTTATATCTTCCGTTACCGTAGAATTGCCCTTCAACAATTCAGTGTTACAAACAAAACTATGATACATACACTTTTCTTTCCTTTATATTTGACATCCTTGACCATGAAAACATACCACTACAACTTGGAATCACTTTTATGTCTTTATTATTTGAAAGGTTATTGTATAAAAATGATTTTTCGGTAATGGCGGTTTTCTTCTAGATCTAGCTCCATAACATTTGCATCAACATTCTACATCAAATCTGATGACACCTTACTCAATCAATACAGATTCAGCTACAATTTGGTGTTAGTTGTGCATCTCTAGCTTCATTTGTCACCTCACACTGACACATTTTCTATTTTCCCTATATTTTCGCATATTCTGGATCACCGGATCCGGAATCCGATCATCACCAAACTTTGTTGTTTGATAGAACATTTGACTATGTTACACCCTAATTCTTTTCAAGCCTTTCTGCCTTGTTTTTGTGGAGTTAGAAACTAGAATGTCAAAATTCCACCTATCCCGCAATGGTGAAGAATCCTTTAAAAAAATTCCTGGATCCGGATTGTGATCCGGATCACCACTAAAATTTAATCAGTTGTTCCTCTTGTCATTTTCAACCACTCCACAAAATCACATCAAAATCCGTTCAAAACTTTTTGAGTTATCCTGCTGAAAGACAGACAGACAGACAGACAGACAGACTCGACCGAAAACATAACCTCCTTGGCGGAGGTAACAAATCAAATGAAATCAATTTTATTATATAGCACCAAATCACAGCAAACAGTTGCCCCAAGGTGCTTTATATTGTAAGGCAAAGCCATACAATAATTACGGAAAAACCCCAACGGTCAAAACGACCCCCTGTGAGCAAGCACTTGGCGACAGTGGGAAGGAAAAACTCCCTTTTAACAGGAAGAAACCTCCAGCAGAACCAGGCTCAGGGAGGGGCAGTCTTCTGCTGGGACTGGTTGGGGCTGAGGGAGAGAACCAGGAAAAAGACATGCTGTGGAGGGGAGCAGAGATCAATCACTAATGATTAAATGCAGAGTGGTGCATACAGAGCAAAAAGAGAAAGAAACACTCAGTGCATCATGGGAACCCCCCAGCAGTCTAAGTCTATAGCGGCATAACTAAGGGATGGTTCAGGGTCACCTGATCCAGCCCTAACTATAAGCTTTAGCAAAAAGGAAAGTTTTAAGCCTAATCTTAAAAGTAGAGAGGGTGTCTGTCTCCCTGATCTGAATTGGGAGCTGGTTCCACAGGAGAGGAGCCTGAAAGCTGAAGGCTCTGCCTCCCATTCTACTCTTAAAAACCCTAGGAACTACAAGTAAGCCTGCAGTCTGAGAGCGAAGCGCTGTATTGGAGTGATATGGTACTATGAGGATATGATGGGACCTGATTATTCAAAACCTTATAAGTAAGAAGAAGAATTTTAAATTCTATTCTAGAATTAACAGGAAGCCAATGAAGAGAGGCCAATATGGGTGAGATATGCTCTCTCCTTCTAGTCCCTGTCAGTACTCTAGCTGCAGAATTTTGAATTAACTGAAGGCTTTTCAGGGAACTTTTAGGACAACCTGATAATAATGAATTACAATAGTCCAGCCTAGAGGAAATAAATGCATGAATTAGTTTTTCAGCATCACTCTGAGACAAGACCTTTCTAATTTTAGAGATATTGCGCAAATGCAAAAAAGCAGTCCTACATATTTGTTTAATATATGCATTGAATGACATATCCTGATCAAAAATGACTCCAAGATTTCTCACAGTATTACTAGAGGTCAGGGTAATGCCATCCAGAGTAAGGATCTGGTTAGACAGCAGGTTTCTAAGATTTTTGGGGCCAAGTACAATAACTTCAGTTTTATCTGAGTTTAAAAGCAGGGAATTAGAGGTCATCCATGTCTTTATGTCTGTAAGACAATCCTGCAGTTTAGCTAATTGGTGTGTGTCCTCTGGCTTCATGGATAGATAAAGCTGGGTATCATCTGCGTAACAATGAAAATTTAAGCAATGATGTCTAATAATACTGCCTAAGGGAAGCATGTATAAAGTGAATAAAATTGGTCCTAGCACAGAACCTTGTGGAACTCCATAATTAACCTTAGTCTGTGAAGAAGATTCCCCATTTACATGAACAAATTGTAATCTATTAGATAAATATGATTCAAACCACCGCAGCGCAGTGCCTTTAATACCTATGGCATGCTCTAATCTCTGTAATAAAATTTTATGGTCAACAGTATCAAAAGCAGCACTGAGGTCTAACAGAACAAGCACAGAGATGAGTCCACTGTCTGAGGCCATAAGAAGATCATTTGTAACCTTCACTAATGCTGTTTCTGTACTATGATGAATTCTAAACCCTGACTGAAACTCTTCAAATAGACCATTCCTCTGCAGATGATCAGTTAGCTGTTTTACAACTACCGTTTCAAGAATTTTTGAGAGAAAAGGAAGGTTGGAGATTGGCCTATAATTAGCTAAGATAGCTGGGTCAAGTGATGGCTTTTTAAGTAATGGTTTAATTACTGCCACCTTAAAAGCCTGTGGTACATAGCCAACTAATAAAGACAGATTGATCATATTTAAGATCGAAGCATTAATTAATGGTAGGGCTTCCTTGAGCAGCCTGGTAGGAATGGGGTCTAATAGACATGTTGATGGTTTGGAGGAAGTAACTAATGAAAATAACTCAGACAGAACAATCGGAGAGAAAGACTCTAACCAAATACCGGCATCACTGAAAGCAGCCAAAGAGAACGATATGTCTTTGGGATGGTTATGAATAATTTTTTCTCTAATAGTTAAAATTTTGTTAGCAAAGAAAGTCATGAAGTCATTACTAGTTAAAGTTAAAGGAATACTCGGTTCAGTAGAGTTCTGACTCTTTGTCAACCTGGCTACAGTGCTGAAAAGAAACCTGTGGTTGTTCTTATTTTCTTTAATTAGTGATGAGTAGTAAGATGTCCTAGCTTTACGGAGGGCTTTTTTATAGAGCAACAGACTCTTTTTCCAGGCTAAGTGAAGATCTTCTAAATTAGTGAGATGCCATTTCCTCTCCAACTTACGGGTTATCTGCTTTAAGCTGCGAGTTTGTGAGTTATACCACGGAGTCAGGCACTTCTGATTTAAAGCTCTCTTTTTCAGAGGAGCTACAGCATCCAAAGTTGTCTTCAATGAGGATGTAAAACTATTGATGAGATACTCTATCTCACTCACAGAATTTAGGTACCTACTCTGCACTGTGTTGGTATATGGCATTAGAGAACATAAAGAAGGAATCATATCCTTAAACCTAGTTACAGCACTTTCTGAAAGACTTCTAGTGTAATGAAACTTATTCCCCACTGCTGGGTAGTCCATCAGAGTAAATGTAAATGTTATTAAGAAATGATCAGACAGAAGGGAGTTTTCAGGGAATACTGTTAAGTCTTCAATTTCCATACCATAAGTCAGAACAAGATCTAAGATATGATTAAAGTGGTGGGTGGACTCATTTACATTTTGAGCAAAGCCAATTGAGTCTAATAATAGATTAAATGCAATGTTGAGGCTGTCATTCTCAGCATCTGTGTGGATGTTAAAATCGCCCACTATAATTATCTTATCTGAGCTAAGCACTAAGTCAGACAAAAGGTCTGAAAATTCATAGAGAAACTCACAGTAACGACCAGGTGGACGATAGATAATAACAAATAAAACTGGTTTTTGGGACTTCCAATTTGGATGGACAAGACTAAGAGTCAAGCTTTCAAATGAATTAAAGCTCTGTCTGGGTTTTGGATTAATTAATAAGCTGGAATGGAAGATTGCTGCTAATCCTCCGCATCGGCCCGTGCTATGAGCGTTCTGGCAGTTAGTGTGACTCGGGGGTGTTGACTCATTTAAACTAACATATTCATCCTGCTGTAACCAGGTTTCTGTAAGGCAGAATAAATCAATGTGTTGATCAATTATTATATCATTTACTAACAGGGACTTAGAAGAGAGAGACCTCATGTTTAATAAACCACATTTAACTGTTTTAGTCTGTGGTGCAGTTGAAGGTGCTATATTATTTTTTCTTTTTGAATTTTTATGCTTAAATAGATTTTTACTAGTTATTGGTGGTCTGGGAGCAGGCACCGTCTCTACGGGGATGGGGTAATGAGGGGATGGCAGGGGGAGAGAAGCTGCAGAGAGGTGTGTAAGACTACAACTCTGCTTCCTGGTCCCAACCCTGGATGGTCACGGTTTGGAGGATTTAAGAAAACTGGCCAGATTTCTAGAAATGAGAGCTGCTCCATCCAAAGTGGGATGGATGCCGTCTCTCCTAACAAGACCAGGTTTTCCCCAGAAGCTTTGCCAATTATCTATGAAGCCCACCTCATTTTTTGGACACCACTCAGACAGCCAGCAATTCTCGGAGAACATGCGGCTAAACATGTCACTCCCGATCCAATTGGGGAGGGGCCCAGAGAAAACTACAGAGTCCGACATTGTTTTTGCAAAGTTACACACCGATTCAATGTTAATTTTAGTGACCTCCGATTGGCGTAACCTGGTGTCATTACTGCCGACGTGAATTACAATCTTACCAAATTTACGCTTAGCCTTAGCCAGCAGTTTCAAATTTCCTTCAATGTCGCCTGCTCTGGCCCCCGGAAGACAATTGACTATGGTTGCTGGTGTCGCTAACTTCACATTTCTCAAAACAGAGTCGCCAATAACCAGAGTTTGATCCTCGGCGGGTGTGTCGTCGAGTGGGGAAAAACGGTTAGAGATGTGAACGGGTTGGCGGTGTACACGGGGCTTCTGTTGAGGGCTACGCTTCCTCCTCACAGTCACCCAGTTGGCCTGCTTTCCCGGCTGCTCGGGATCTGCCAGGGGGTAACTAACGGCGGCTAAGCTACCTTGGTCCGCACCGACTACAGGGGCCTGGCTAGCTGTAGAATTTTCCACGGTGCGGAGCCGAGTCTCCAGTTCGCCCAGCCTGGCCTCCAAAGCTACAAATAAGCTACACTTATTACAAGTACCATTACTGCTAAAGGAGGCCAAGGAATAACTAAACATTTCACACCCAGAGCAGAAAAGTGCGGGAGAGACAGGAGAAGCCGCCATGCTAAATCAGCTAAGAGCTAGTAGCTGCGCTAAGCTAGTGGATTCCTAAAAACACACAACGTGGATAATGTGTAAATAATTTAGAGGTGATTCAGCAGAGGGAGTGCTTTAGTTAAGGCACGTGAAGATTACACTGTGAAACAAATCGTTATCTAGATCAATCTAACTGCGCAGATTAAACAGCTAACAGATACAGCAAAACACCGCTGTGCTCCTGAACAGGAAGTGATACAATACCGCAGTGAGAGCCAACCACCAGTAGAGGCAAGCAAGAGAGAGCAAATGCTATATGCCCATCAAATGTCAGTGTGTTTTTAACCTTTTCAATGCTATTTATTTTATTAACTTCGACTTTGGCAGAAACATCTAAAACCACTCAAAATTAGTTAAAACAAGCCAATAACATTTTAGATGTATAAAACCCTATATCTTCTTTGACCCCTATTGGGGCGCTCGGGGCCCCCGGACCCCCGGCTGTGAGTCACGATCACATTATTTTCCTGGCACTAAAATGGTTCCAGCTAGAACCCTGGTCTAGGTTTGGGTTTTTGACAGGAATTAAGTATTATGAATTCTGGTGTTTTTAAATTTTTTTCCTCCGCTGCTGTGTGCGTGACTTTCCACATGCTCGCACTGTGTTCGTGTGCGCGAACACGAGCGTGCACAAAACCACTGCCACTGTATCATGCACGCCTGTCTAACCGTGCCTCCCTCCCGACAGCAGGTGGAATAGTTTGTGGTTCCGCATTTCGTTTTTGGTTTGCAGATTTTCTTCCACTTTTTGCGTCTTTAGTGTTATGTATGAAGGGGCCCTAACAACCAAAACCACTGGATTATCACAGGTGCGTCGTTGCAGAGGATCCCAATAACCAAGAGGATCCCAGTAACCAAGGTGTTTACATTCAGGAGAAAAAGACAAATAGATGACCTTGACCTAAGCTTATTTCAAGAGTTAGGAGCTGAAACTCTGGTGATGTTTGTACTGTTCTATGGTAGAGAGTCCTTTAAACTTTTCTACATTCCAAAACTCTTTTGGGGTCTGAAGATGGACAGCCACAATGATCCCAGACTTTGAGGGGAAATTCTTCAATCCAACCACAGGAAGATCACAAGAGGTGTTATACTTGGCTCAGAATAATTAGGGGAACTCTGTGTTCCCCTAATTACTTTGAGCAGTGTGTTATTGACTTTGAGGGAGGATCCTTTCTACAGTCAGAAAACATGAAGCGACCATATGTGTGCTCGCTTCGCTGGGTTGAGGGTCAGTGTCATAACGCTTGTGCAGATCCATCTATAGGATTTGTCTTTTTGTGTTTTTGCAGACATAAACATGGCAGGCGAGCCAAAGCCGTACAGGCCTAAGGCGGGCTCCAAACGGCCGCTCTCAGCTGTTTACAGGTAAGCTCCACCCTCTCTGCACTGCTCCACAAAAACAATACCTTGCATCCTTGCTGATACTCAGTAATACTGTAGTTAGAATGCAAGAGCTGAGTTTGGTGTTTGAATCTTTTTTGTTTGTTTTTTAAGCCACGACTAGTTCAGTTCACTGGGGCGGGTTCTGTTGTGTCAGCATCATTCAACATGAACCTGATTTGCTGTCCTTTATCTCTCGGTCACAAACGAGTTCAAGCGCTGCTTGTTTAAGTTTGTACTTGTAAGTGTTCAGTTCATTCGGAGCCGTTGGTACCGTAGTGTTGTCATTTATTAGTTTGGGGATTGTGTTATTATAACACCTCATTTGCATTTTATAGCTGCAGCTGAAAACAGCCAGACTGTAATAAGGTAATTATGGGGCAGGAATAGGAGAGTTAAAAACCAACACCATGCTACTCCAAAATGAAACAGTAATACATCAGTCCTGATTAAAATCCCAGTGAGAATAGTAAAGAGCCTCCTGGTTTAATTTCATTTCTTGAAGTTCTAACATTGAGTTCGTTCTTCTTCAGGGTCTCAGAGGAGATTACTTTCAGCTCTTTTCTTTTCTTTTTGTGGTCTTTGTCCATCAGCATGGCTTGAGCTAATGGATCCTCATCCTAATTCTGTGTGTGTGTGTTCTGTGCTCTTTTTACAGTGGTTATGAATTTGATTATGAGTACTACAGGGACGATTTTTATAGCAGGTATGTATCATACACATCATGTTAATAAGTTTTACATTTAACAAGCATTTCACAGTAAACCAAAAAAAAACAAAAAACTTCAAATTCTACTATGGCGCTGTGTCTATATGGTAAATCTTAATAATCATTGAGGTTGTGATGTGTCCATTCACAAAATTATCTTACATGTGATCAGATCACTTGGTATTTGTGTGATTGTTGTACACATTTGTAATTCATTCATTTAATTTAATTTGTATGTAATACACATTCGTGACGAGGGCTTGGTGATGAAACCAACAAAACGTATAAATGTAACAATGTCTGTAGTTTTTAGCTTGCACATCAACATGGAAACCCATTTCAAAAACTGGAAGAAAGAGAGAGTAAGAGGGAGAGAGGGTCACAAATGTCCACAAAAGTCCCTTCACACATACCCCCAATCTCAATTCTCTTTTGTACCCCTACCCCTTGGCCCTACCCCTACCCCTATGCCTACCCCTTTAAAACAAGGGGTAAGGCGAAGGGGTATGCCTCTAGCCCTATGAATTGAGACACCCCTCCGCCTTAGGAGAAAAAAAACTGCCCGTGTCAAACTGCCGTCGTCACTGTTTAACATGGCAACCTAAATGCAACTTGTTGCAGTAGCCTGTTTACTCTTTTTATTTTCTCACCTTTCTGTGTAAATGCAAAGAAATAGAAGTCGCAGATTTCTTTGATGCATCGCAATCATGTCAGCGGTAAGCTCCTCCTAGCCCTCCAAACGGAGTGTACATCCAGATTCACTCCAAACGGAGGGGTTTGAAGCCCTTCGCCTACCCCTCCGCCTCACTCCAAAAAGAGAATTGAGACACCCCTCTGTCTCTTGTGCCCGCGCAAAATGGAGGGGAAGGGGTAAGGGGAAGGGACAAGGGATAGAATTGAGACTCAGCCATAGTGTAAATTTGGTCAAATTGCACATGAAGTGCTCATGAAGCAGGAATCATATGCAAAACATGTAAAATCATAGCTGCCTCTAATGCCTCGTACACCTGTTGCTACAACTGTTTGCGCACACCAGTGGCTGACAGACAGAGTGTGCGCTGTGCGAGCCCATCGATCCCTCTTGTGGCAGGTGTCGGCCAAATTCCAACTGACACACATGAACATCTAACACCGCTCGCTTGGCACTTAGAAAGTGTGTGGCCATTCGCACTATCACGAAAACAGTAAGCAGACAGTCACTGTCGAGCTGGTTGTGAAATTTGTCTAAGTGCCCCACGAGTGTGGAGTTGCAAAAAGCCACACAGATGTGGTGCATGTGTCTCACATGTGTGCGCATGTGTCCCCCCCCGCTCCCCCCAACACATCTGGCGTGCCAGTGGAGGGGGGGAGGCACATTTGCATAAAATGCTTATATGTATGTACAGATCTGATCACATGGGGGACGGACAGCAAGGTCTGATTGCACACAGCACGGGGAGGGGCCTGTCAGCTGATCACAGCACACTGACAGCTGGATGACGTCTCAGTGCACACATTGAAAACACAGACAACACTGCCAGGACAGGACAAAAACTCCTGTAACAGTGGAATGTGCCGAAAAAGTACTGATGTCCACGTCTTCTGTGATTTCTGTGGAGGTCAGACGACGTCCCGGATCAACAAAGCCTTCACTTTGGAAATGATCTGGTTGTTTCAGCGGGGTTTCAGCCTGTCGATCAGTGCTTGGAGTGCGCCGCACTCTCAGCCGCTGTGGGCGGTCTTTAAACCGGCTGGAGCACTCCTTAATCTGTGTAATCCCCATAAAATCGTCCCTGAAAGCCATCTGAATTTTCCGAATGGTGTCCACCTGGAGGTCTCTCACAGTTTCTGGAAAAAAATTGATGCAGCAAAGCTCCAAATCGTTCAGACATTTATTCGCAATAAAAATCCGACGAGAGGGGTGGACCACTGCTCACAGAAAACCTGCTCACAGGCGAATGACGCAACCGACAGGCATGAAAAAACTCACGCATGCGCACGAAGGTTCAAGCTTGGCTGATGCAATCACACGTGTTTCAAATCCATATGGTTTTTGCAAAAAATAAAAAGGTCGGATAGTGTTCTAACAGACCTCGTATAAATAATTACGACAATATCTACAAGGTCTATTAGATAAGAAACCGACACTTTTATTTATTTTTTTAACTATATGGATTTGAATGACGTGCGATTACACCAATCATGCTTGAACCCTCGTGCGCATGCGTGAGTTTTTCACGCGTCAGTGACATCATTTCCCTGTGGGCAGGCCTTGAGTGAGATGTGGTTCAGCCCTCTCGGCTGAATTCCTTTGTTTCACACGCTGCTTGAGATGGCGCGCGTTGCTTTATCAAAATTTTTTCTGGACCTGTGAGGAATATCCGAGTGGACACTATTTGAGAAATTTAGCTGGTTTTCGGTGAAAAGTTTAACGGCTGATGAGAGATTATGGGGTGTTTCTGTCGCTGTAAGGACTTCCCACTGAGCGGGATATCGCACAGCGCTTCCAGGTGCCGTCGTTGGCCTGTTTCGACCTGAAAACAGCCTAATTTAAGGCTTAATTCACCCAGGACGTCGTGAGAGAACAGAGAAGATTCAGAAGAGGCCGGCATGAGGACTTTATGCGGACATTCCACTGTTTAAGGACATTTTGTAATGAAAGACGTGTGCGCAAATTCGCCGAGTCGTTTCCGTGACTGTGGAAGTTTTCAACTTGAAACGGCGAGACGGCGAGACGCTGCCGCCTCAAAGCGCAGATCGCTGTCAGGCGCCATGGGCCGTCCTTAAAGCGACACTACCAGACCAAAATCTCTCATCAGCCGTTAAAATTTTTACTGAATACCAGCTGAATTCATCGAATGGTGTCCACTCAGTTGTGCCTTACAGTTTTTGAAAAAATTTTTATCAAACAAAGCAGCAGTCTCTGAGCCATTCCTAAACAATGAAAAAACGACGAGAGGGTGGGCCACTCCTCACTCAAAGACTGCCCACAGGCGAATGACGTAACCGACAGGTGTGAAAAAACTCTTGCATGCCCACGAGGGTTCAAGCATGTCTGATGTAATCACACGTGATTCAAATCCATGGTTTTTGAAAAAAATAATAAGGTCGGATACTTTTCTAACAGACCTCGTACATACGCAATTACATAGCAAATAACGAAAATGAATGACCACACAGAATAACACAGAGAGTGACACATTGGTCTGGGCACTGAATGGACAGGGGGACATGTGACATGTCTGCTCACATCCGTGGCTGCAAAGATCTCTGCTCCTGGACGTCCCAGCTTGAGAACACATTCCGTATTTCAAAGGACATGAACTGACAACATTCCTCTGTGAGGCGCGTGTCTCTGCCTGCTTTTTTATTTTACTATTTGTAACCCTCTCCCTTCCCCTAACCCCCACAGACCCCCCCCCCCCAACCCCCCATGTCACGCTGCATTTCGTGCTCTCGTCATGAAAATATGGCGCTTTTCCTGACAGTATCGCAAACCATAGATTCATTTGCTTTTTGTGATGCCATCATGAAATGGCGTGAGACTGTGTTGCAGAGGACAGGATGCCAGTCTATCACAAATAGGACCTTTTATGGTCATTATAATTTTTGACAGAAATGTTGCATATTTAACATTTGTATTGGTGCATTCCCAAACACATGTAATTGTACAAGTTAGAGAAAAAATGGTATTGGTGCATCCCTACTTAAAGTTTTTTGCTTCTAATGTTACCAAAACCCTAATGGATATGCATCAGCTTTGCCATCAAAATTCTAATTAATGATAATTGAATTATGTCATCATGATAGGACAATTTTGATTACCTGAGCATTAAAGTTAAAGTCATTAAAGTCTCTCCTGTCAACACCTTCAGACACAAAGAAAACTGAGCAGCGGGTTGTTGTTTTTTTAAAACTGGCACACAGATCAAGCAGTCCCTGTGAATGTTCTGATAACAGAATACTTTGTTTTCTCATGTATCCAGCAGTGATCAGAGTGTGTCTATCTAAGGAGACGTTTTGGAAATGTCAGGCTTGTTGATGTTGACAGTCACTGAGAAGAGCCAAAGCTGACACTTCATTTGACATTTTGCACCCTGTTTGTTTCATCCCATGCATTTTAAAAGATATGCAAAGGGAGGGAGTGTGCAGTGGTTGGGATTATTTGTACCCAGCCCAAAATAGTGCAGCAGATAACTGAAAAAATCCTTCAAATGGTGATGCAAGCACCAAATCCAGCACAAATACCCCTTAGACATTACTCATTTGAAAAAACCGACTGGCCACTTGTATTTTCAATAGGCGGCCATGTAGGGTCAGTTGACAAATTACACAGGGGTCAAAATTTAAAAATGCTCCAATCGTATTGAAAACTGTACCACATTATTTGTCTGCTCATAAAGATTCTGAAAAGGTATAGTTTGGACTATCTATGCCTGATTGTTCTGAAGTGATGGGGTAAAAGTGCAGCAATGGTGACAAAGATCAAGTTCAGTTTGTACAGGGGTCAAAAGTTAAAGTTGCTGTAATTTTGGTAAAATGTGGTGCAAATTATAGGTTGAACTAATAGTATTAACAAATAGAATAGTTTTGACTGTGCTGAATGCTTGGTTTCCAAAGTAAAGGTCAAACAATGTCTACGTCCATTGGATTCTATGATGTGTAGCAAATGTTATAATGCGATAACTAAGCATGACACATGGTGCAAACTATTCCTTTTTAAAAGCCTATTTACTCAATCAATAATTTGCATTACTTTTTACCAGACCTGAAGCAACTTTAACTTTTAACCCATGAACAAACCAAAATTGACCTTTGTCGCCATTTTTTTTTTTGTTTGTTTGTTTTGTTTTGTTTTTACCCCTAACATTTAGTCATACATAGTCCAAACTATTACCTTTTTTGGAATCTTTTGACCTCTATGTAATTCTTCAATTGACCCCTACCTGGATGCCGATTGAAATTAAAGTGGCCTGTCCGTTTTTTCAAAAGAGTAATACCTAAGGAGTATTTGAGCTGAATTTGTTTGCTTGTATTACCTGTTGAAGGATTCCTCTGTAAATATTCTGTTATCTGCTGCACTAAAGTCACAGAATCCAACAACAATGCACAAACATTTTCTTTAAAATCTCTTATTTCACTTAACTTTTTTAGTAGGGTTGACTCGTAAGAGTGTACCACAGCAGATTCAGAAACTGCTCAGAATTTAAGATAATTGGATAAATGATGTACACATGCTGAATTCCACCTGTATGTAAACCAGGAGAGCATTGACGAGGACAGAGAATTAGGGTGTCCTCCCATTGACAATTTTTGGTACCCAATTGTGACCATTTTTGATGTAAAGAAAATTGGGTTCCCAATTGGGGCCTGAACACAGATGTAATCTGTAGTAACTATAGCATTATAGAACATTGTGAGTACTCTGGAAAGTTTTAAACATGTTTGAAAAATTGTAATGCCTGGTTATATCATGATGCACAAAACATGTATAATCATATTTAACTAGTGCAGACCGGGAATACTCGTGTAAAAGTAAGCGAAAGTGGACAATCTGGTGCAGTATTCAGTAATATGGCCCTTCCATTTTTTTGAGAAGCTGTCTTCTTATCCTCCTATGAAACCCATGAAAAGCATGTCATGCTCTTCAACAGAATACCATTTTGAGATGTTGACAGAAACATTTTATCTTTTTGAAAATTAATCGCTGAAATAATGGAAATTGTATGTACTCTGGTGTATTTGGCAAGATTTGGTTATCCTCATATTTGTACAGATATAAAACAGTAGGTATTCCAAAATTTGCCCGCTATTTAAAAAAAATCAGGTCCAGTTCCCCCAATTTTGAAATTAGGACTACAGTCTGACCAAAAATCACCAATGGGAGACTGCCTCCAGCTTAAACAATGCCCCAACAATACTATATAAGGCTACATGAATTTGTCAGAGGTACGCTGGCAAGAAGAACTTTACAAGTTTGGAGATCAATGTCCTGGTCGTGCCCCTTCACACATAGTATAAATGTGGTCGAATTGCGCATGAAGCAAGAATCGTATGCAATATGTGTAAAATTGTAGCTGCCTCTAATGCCTCGTACACCTGTTCCTACAACTATGTGCTCACACCAGCGGCTGAAAGACAGCGTGTGCGCTGTGAGAGTCCATTGAACCCTCTCGTGGCAGATGTCGGCCACATTCCAGCTGACACACATAAACATCTAACACTGCTCTCTTGGCACTTAGAAAATGTGTGGCCATTCGTGCTGCTAGCATGAACACAGCAGACGATCACCATCAAGCTGGATGTGAAATTTGTCTAAGTGCCCCACAAGTGTGGCTTTGCAAACAGACACAGTGACACATTGGTGTATGCACTGAACTAACAGGGGGTGTGTCCGCTGACAGGAGCGGCTGTGGAGATCTGTGGTTCTGGACATCACGGCTGGGTAACGCATACCGTGTTTGGACGGACATGAACTAACAACTGTCCACTGTGACGACTGTGTGTCTGCTTGCTATCTTCACGTGGACATACATAAAAACATATATCGCGGTTGCGATGGACTGCAGCGAGTGCGCACACATTGACAGATTGACAGGCCGCCCCAGGTGAAACAGACCATCAGATCATAACATGCAGCGGGTGATCTGAATGTCACATCACCCACGTGAGCTCTGTTCCACATGACGCAGTGTCTGTCCTGCCTCGCGCCGTCCACAAGCCACACGTGTCAGGCAGGACATGCTGCCAGTAGATGTTGACACGATAAGAGTGCCCTGCTTCTCATTCATGTCATTTCATGACTGTACGTCTGTGACCATGGGTCATCTACAGAGGAACAGATGGATCATACTTGTATTGTCCGCTTGATAAGAGGGATTCAATGAAAATGTGGTGTTTTTATATGGTGTGTGGTTTTATTTTTTATTAAATACATCCATGTCCTTCTTGACATCAGGCATTTTCCCGCACCTTTTACAGGACAGTGATGGTAGCTCAGCGGTAAAGTTTCTGGCTGGTAATTAGAGCTTTTGGAAAGTGCAGGTTAAATCCCGTGGGTAGCATGTATTTTTTATTTTCACAGCAGCTGTGTGATGTGGTTGCACATCGCGCAGCTGCTTGCACTGTGTTCCTGCGTGCATGAAACCGCCACAGCGGCATCATTCACGCCTGCCCGTCGGCTCAGTGTTTTCGCACAAGCTGTTCCGCCGTGATTCGCCCTGAGTTGTACTTATTTGTACTATGTGTGAAGGGGTCCTTATCAGTGTTTCACAAAAGAAAGTCCACAATTTTTCTCAGAGTAGACCTGCTAGAGTCTGGCAGAGGTCACCCAGAGGTACTCGTTTGGAACCTTTATCCTCCATGTGGGATGGATCAGACTGCAGCCTGTCAGCACTCACACACCTCCGGGTACCCAACATTCTTCCAGAAAGGGACTTTAATATCTCCTGCAGCGATCTCACCCTCCTCGTGGTGGTGGGCACTTACCCATATACAGCACCTGGACTGAACTTTGTCACTTGTCTTTCAAATGTGCAGAATTTAAAATATTGTATTGCATTAAATTGCTAATATTCTGAAGATAAAACGAATGTATGAGTGAATTCCTTGTTAGTTGGAACACTGGCAATGGGATTTTGGTCTTTTTATTGATTTCCAGTACTAGTGTGTGGCAGACCAGAGAATAAAATATCACAATCAATTGTTGATGATAGACCAGTTGAATCATTGACAAGAAGAAGCTGAATCAGGAATTTTGTGTGTGTGTGTGTGGGGGGGGGGGGGAATGCAGTTCAGTCAGAAAACTCATGTTTGATAATCTTTATTGCAACAGCAGCATAAAGTTGGAGTTTGGCTTTTGGGCTCTGACCTCATCACTCTCAGCAGATTATTACGTGTGATACTGGGGAGTCATGAATAGACGTACAAATCATTCCCCCTGTCCAAGCCAAGAGGTTGATGGTGGGGTGGAGGCGGGGCTGCCAGCAGGCAGCGATGTTGATGCAGCAATAGTGACATTCACAGGCAGAGGGGAGACCTGGGTACCTGAGTGTTAAACAGTGATGCCGGTAACGTGTTACTTACTTTAGTAACGAGTAATCTAACGCGTTAATCTTTCCAAATCAGTAATCAGATTAAAGTTACTTCTCCATGTCACTGTGCGTTACTATTATTTTTCATTGTGGGTCGATAACAGCATTAAACTTGGTCTGTGGGCAGGAGGTCGGGGTTCGACTGAACTGCCCACTTTAAGCGAGCTGTGAGCTTTTAATCCGCGTTTTTTTGCAGCTGCTCGACTCGTCCTCACCTCTTAAAGCGCGGTGATCAGCACACCTGCACTGAACTTTACAAAGACATTTTTATACTTTTTTTCCTCCTTTATTTAGAGCTGAGCTGAGCCGCTCTGTATCTGGTCGTTAAAAACAGCTGATCCTCCGCGACGCGTCAACAACTAACACTGTTTTCCACTCAAATGCACCTAAACTCTCTTTCTGAGGACCACATGATGTGAAAACGCAATAAAACTTTCTTACCTGTAAATCTGGTCATGTTTTCTGCATAAATAAATGTTATCCATTCTTTGTGCTCAAACGCCAAAGCAGGGGCGAATCTAGATGGAATGGGGGCGTGGGGCAAGGATGTGCCCCCCCACAACACCCCTAGATTAAAGGTGCAATTTTGAAGCCGTTTTTTACTACAACTAATATTGCTTAAAATAATAATAATTTCGACAAGTAAAATGTTTAGAGAGAATTTAAATGTTAGAAAAATGTTAGAATTTAATAGTTACCTTTATAAACAATGTAGGCTCGAAATTGCAAGTTTTACTGTTACAGTGCTGTCAACAGTTAAATATGAGGTCAAGAAAGACGTCTTTATTTTACTTTTTATAAAACAAGTATTTATTTTCATTGAAGTCAAGAAAGGGTGACTATAAAGTGACTTTGGCAAAACAGGTATCATTGTCATGTTGAGGTGGCAGAGGGTTGTTGTCGGCAGCTGGGAAAAGTAACTAAAAAAGTAACTAGTAATCTAACTTAGCTACTTTTACAATTGAGTAATCAGTAAAGTAACTAAGTTACTTTTTCAAAGTAACTGTGGCAACACTGGTGTTAAATAGCCTGCCCCCCCAATTTGCAGGAAGTGTTTGTGTAGATGAGGAGCATGAGGTTTGACAAGTGAACGCAGAGCAAGGCAGCTCAAGTTGTCTTCCAGAACTAGCTCACGGGTTCGCTACATTTTTGGTAATACCTTATTCTGTATTTCAAATGACTAAACTGGGTCAAAAATCACTTTAACATTCTTAACTTTCACTCTGTGATAAATAATTGTATAATAATTTACCATTGAATGTGAGACATGTTCTGTCAAATCTTATAAATCAAATATTAAAACTCACTTCTTTCTGCTGTCTGTACTAAATATATATATTTTTAAATGGTTTTGTGTAACATTTTAAATTACATAAAACATTGTGTGTATCTAACTGACTTGTTTGCTTTTGTTATAAAATTTTACTTTATTATAATAGTTATGCAATAGTGCGAAACTGATGGGAGGAAAATGCACAAAAAGTAATCTAAAAATGCATGGTGGCCATGACATCATCCATAGAATGGGACAGATAATCCATCAGTTAAATGGCAAAGGTCTACTTAGGTGCCATTATCAATCAATCAATCAATTTTTTTTTATATAGCGCCAAATCACAACAAACAGTTGCCCCAAGGCGCTTTATATTGTAAGGCAAGGCCATACAATAATTATGTAAAACCCCAACGGTCAAACGACCCCCTGTGAGCAAGCACTTGGCTACAGTGGGAAGGAAAAACTCCCTTTTAACAGGAAGAAACCTCCAGCAGAACCAGGCTCAGGGAGGGGCAGTCTTCTGCTGGGACTGGTTGGGGCTGAGGGAGAGAACCAGGAAAAAGACATGCTGTGGAGGGGAGCAGAGATCGATCACTAATGATTAAATGCAGAGTGGTGCATACAGAGCAAAAAGAGAAAGAAACAGTGCATCATGGGAACTCCCCAGCAGTCTACGTCTATAGCAGCATAACTAAGGGATGGTTCAGGGTCACCTGATCCAGCCCTAACTATAAGCTTTAGCAAAAAGGAAAGTTTTAAGCCTAATCTTAAAAGTAGAGAGGGTGTCTGTCTCCCTGATCTGAATTGGGAGCTGGTTCCACAGGAGAGGAGCCTGAAAGCTGAAGGCTCTGCCTCCCATTCTACTCTTACAAACCCTAGGAACTACAAGTAAGCCTGCAGTCTGAGAGCGAAGCACTCTATATGGTACTACAAGGTCCCTAAGATAAGATGGGACCTGATTATTCAAAACCTTATAAGTAAGAAGAAGAATTTTAAATTCTATTCTAGAATTAACAGGAAGCCAATGAAGAGAGGCCAATATGGGTGAGATATGCTCTCTCCTTCTAGTCCTCGTTAGTACTCTAGCTGCAGCATTTTGAATTAACTGAAGGCTTTTTAGGGAACTTTTAGGACAACCTGATAATAATGAATTACAATAGTCCAGCCTAGAGGAAATAAATGCATGAATTAGTTTTTCAGCATCACTCTGAGACAAGACCTTTCTAATTTTAGAGATATTGCGTAAATGCAAAAAAGCAGTCCTACATATTTGTTTAATATGCGCTTTGAATGACATATCCTGATCAAAAATGACTCCAAGATTTCTCACAGTATTACTAGAGGTCAGGGTAATGCCATTCAGAGTAAGGATCTGGTTAGACACCATGTTTCTAAGATTTGTGGGGCCAAGTACAATAACTTCAGTTTTATCTGAGTTTAAAAGCAGGAAATTAGAGGTCATCCATGTCTTTATGTCTGTAAGACAATCCTGCAGTTTAGCTAATTGGTGTGTGTCCTCTGGCTTCATGGATAGATAAAGCTGGGTATCATCTGCGTAACAATGAAAATTTAAGCAATACCGTCTAATAATACTGCCTAAGGGAAGCATGTATAAAGTGAATAAAATTGGTCCCAGCACAGAACCTTGTGGAACTCCATAATTAACTTTAGTCTGTGAAGAAGATTCCCCATTTACATGAACAAATTGTAATCTATTAGACAAATATGATTCAAACCACTGCAGCGCAGTGCCTTTAATACCTATGGCATGCTCTAATCTCTGTAATAAAATTTTATAGTCAACAGTATCAAAAGCAGCACTGAGGTCTAACAGAACAAGCACAGAGATGAGTCCACTGTCCGAGGCCATAAGAAGATCATTTGTAACCTTCACTAATGCTGTTTCTGTACTATGATGAATTCTAAAACCTGACTGAAACTCTTCAAATAGACCATTCCTCTGCAGATGATCAGTTAGCTGTTTTACAACTACCCTTTCAAGAATTTTTGAGAGAAAAGGAAGGTTGGAGATTGGCCTATAATTAGCTAAGATAGCTGGGTCAAGTGATGGCTTTTTAAGTAATGGTTTAATTACTGCCAACCTTAAAAGCCTGTGGTACATAGCCAACTAACAAAGATAGATTGATCATATTTAAGATCGAAGCATTAAATAATGGTAGGGCTTCCTTGAGCAGCCTGGTAGGAATGGGGTCTAATAAACATGTTGATGGTTTGGATGAAGTAACTAATGAAAATAACTCAGACAGAACAATCGGAGAGAAAGAGTCTAACCAAATACCGGCATCACTGAAAGCAGCCAAAGAGAACGATACGTCTTTGGGATGGTTATGAGTAATTTTTTCTCTAATAGTTAAAATTTTGTTAGCAAAGAAAGTCATGAAGTCATTACTAGTTAAAGTTAATGGAATACTCAGCTCAATAGAGCTCTGACTCTTTGTCAGCCTGGCTACAGTGCTGAAAAGAAACCTGGGGCTGTTCTTATTTTCTTCAATTAATGATGAGTAGAAAGATGTCCTAGCTTTATGGAGGGCTTTTTTTATAGAGCAACAGACTCTTTTTTCAGGCTAAGTGAAGATCTTCTAAATTAGTGAGACGCCATTTCCTCTCCAACTTACGGGTTATCTGCTTTAAGCTAGTTTGTGAGTTATACCACGGAGTCAGGCATTTCTGATTTAAAGCTCTCTTTTTCAGAGGAGCTACAGCATCCAAAGTTGTCTTCAATGAGGATGTAAAACTATTGACGAGATACTCTATCTCACTTACAGAGTTTAGGTAGCTACTCTGCACTGTGTTGGTATATGGCATTAGAGAACATAAAGAAGGAATCATATCCTTAAACCTAGTTACAGCGCTTTCTGAAAGACTTCTAGTGTAATGAAACTTATTCCCCACTGCTGGGTAGTCCATCAGAGTAAATGTAAATGTTATTAAGAAATGATCAGACAGAAGGGAGTTTTCAGGGAATACTGTTAAGTCCTCTATTTCCATACCATAAGTCAGAACAAGATCTAAGATATGATTAAAGTGGTGGGTGGACTCATTTACATTTTGAGCAAAGCCACTAGAGTCTAAGAACAGATTAAATGCAGTGTTGAGGCGGTCATTCTCAGCATCAGTGTGGATGTTAAAATCGCCCACTATAATTATCTTATCTGAGCTAAGCACTAAGTCAGACAAAAGGTCTGAAAATTCACAGAGAAACTCACAGTAACGACCAGGTGGACGATAGATAATAACAAATAAAACTGGTTTTTGGGACTTCCAATTTGGATGGACAAGACTAAGAGTCAAGCTTTCAAATGAATTAAAGCTCTGTCTGGGTTTTTGATTAATTAATAAGCTGGAATGGAAGATTGCTGCTAATCCTCCGCCTCGGCCCGTGCTACGAGCATTCTGACAGTTAGTGTGACTTGCGGGTGTTGACTCATTTAAACTAACATATTCATCCTGCTGTAACCAGGTTTCTGTAAGGCAGAATAAATCAATATGTTGATCAATTATTATATCATTTACCAACAGGGACTTAGAAGAGAGAGACCTAATGTTTAATAGACCACATTTAACTGTTTTAGTCTGTGGTGCAGTTGAAGGTGCTATATTATTTTTTCTTTTTGAATTTTTATGCTTAAATAGATTTTTGCTGCTTATTGGTGGTCTGGGAGCAGACACCGTCTCTACGGGGATGGGGTAATGAGGGGATGGCAGGGGGAGAGAAGCTGCAGAGAGGTGTGTAAGACTACAACTCTGCTTCCTGGTCCCAACCCTGGATAGTCATGGTTTGGAGGATTTAAGAAAATTGGCCAGATTTCTAGAAATGAGAGCTGCTCCATCCAAAGTGGGATGGATGCCGTCTCTCCTAACAAGACCAGGTTTTCCCCAGAAGCTTTGCCAATTATCTATGAAGCCCACCTCATTTTTTGGACACCACTCAGACAGCCAGCAATTCAAGGAGAACATGCGGCTAAACATGTCACTCCCGGTCCGATTGGGGAGGGGCCCAGAGAAAACTACAGAGTCCGACATTGTTTTAATTATTTAGATGACGGTGTGAAGCACTTTAAAGTGCATTACTTTATAAGTGCTAAATAAACAAATTATTTATTATTTTTGTTGTTGTTGTTGTTGTTAATCATAAACAACATAATCTATCATAGTGGTGTTAGATTTGAACTGTGATGTCTGTTTCTTTTTGTGTGCCATTTTCGAAGTGAAACGTAGGGGGGAAGGAAGAATGTAATTTGAAAAGCTGCACTCGGAGCATAACTCGTGGTTTTTCGAGAGGGTGTAAGTGGAATAAACGGAGAAACCTTTAAGGAGCAGCGGCAGCAGACAGTCTTTGTTGAATATATTTACAGGAGAAAGTGGAAATGGTGAACTTTTAATATTGTGTTTGTTTTTTCCTGAGGCTTTTCGACTATCACGGCAGAGTGGCCCCCCCACCGCGAGCTGTCATTCCTCTGAAGCGCTCCAGGGTGCTCGCTCCCTCTTCCCGCCGCGGGAAGACTTCCTTCCCCATCAAAACATCGTCTTCTTCCTCCTCTTCATCCTCCAGACCTCCCGCCTTGTCCTCGTCCTCGGGGCTCAAATGTACGTACACCGAGGTGTTTTCTGCACCACACGGCTTTTATTTGATTTTTGTTTTTTATTATATATTTCAAAAGGCCACAGCCTAATTAAGCTAATGGTATTCTGTTATTTTCAAAACTGAAGGCTTAATGCAAATCTCAAAGCTATGCCTGTGAGGTGGGATTGGGGGGGGGGGGGGGTCATGATTCAGCTGTGCTATTTTAGCTGCACCACTATAAAAAGCAATTTAATTCACTCCAGCAGCTCACAACAAGCTACACTGCAAAACACTAAATCACAAACTCAAACAAACACAGTCTGAACTTGTGGTGCGGCACGCATTCAGCAGATGGCGCAATTCTCGTTACCCACCATTCATTTGGTGCTGCGAATAACTGGTGAATCATTACCTTCTAAATGTAATTAATGTGAGAGGGCTCGTTTCTGCAGCGCTTACAGTCAGCTGAGTTTCCCAATCTGTAGCACGTGTAATTGGTTCCGGTGTTGGTTTCATTGTGGCCTTCCTCGGCCTGGTGTTATCAGCACGAGCAGCTGGAGGAGGACCCAGTCACACTGGTATTATAGAGAATGGGGGAAAAAAGCCCATCTCCCCTCCTCTTTTGGACCGAGTCAATGAAATCTCTCTTCTGTCTGAACACTGCCGCTACATGTTTGGGAGACTCATTTAGCTGAGCCAGTTCCGTGAAAAACATCAGTTTGTATTGATGTGGCCAACAAAGATTGGATAGCAGCATAACCCTCGTCTGTGCACAGTTTGAAACACTTGTTGGTTTAAAAAAAAAATTTAAAAAGGCACTTTTTGTTTCCTCCTGTGTGTGAGCAACTAATTCACAAGCTGCTGCCCAATCAAATATTAAATTAATCCCAAAGTATGAAAAGATTTATCTGCTGCATTACATCACCTTCATTTGAAGTAAAGGTCTTCAGTTGTGATTCTTTGGAATCTCCTCGGTTTACCTCTTCAGTGGAATAGTTTCTAAACATTTTTTGCATGTTGCCCTTTCTGCATCTATTTTATATGAGATCCATTGTGTGTGCACATGGCTGCTGAACTGCCACGGCTCACGTGTGTACATGTATTTGCACCTGCAGACTTTCTGCTGTGTATCTTTTGCACCACTGCTACTCCCAGCTCAGTCTTTATGCTGTGTTTACACATAACGACAGCAAGTCACAAATGCCACGAAGTATACATTCTTGGCCGCTGATCACAAATGTGATGATTCTGGGCAGAGGCGTCAGGAACTGCTACAACCTGTGAATAGCACGTGTTGTTGACGAATTATCAGGAGCCATTCCACATGGTCAAGAATAATGTTCTGCATTGTTGCACTCTATTGCTAAGTGTAATTTTCCAGTGTAATCTGACAGCTCCTTCCTGAAAGTACACATCTAGTTGTATGTGGTATAATATGTAGAAAGTTAAAAATATATAAATATATTTTATATTTTTCTTATTTTTTAGGTTTTCTTTATAATCTTGGTCTTGGAGCTTTTTTGTGAAGGAGTGTTTGCAAAAGTGAAGACCAAAAAATGTAGTTCTTGTAACCAAAAGCAGATTATTTTTCAGTTGCTGAAGTATATATATATATATATATATATATATTTCAATTTCTTTGTCCTTAGAGACAGAAATTACAGTGAAGTCTTTTGGCTTCTTTTTTGCTCAGGGTCATGATAGCAGATCCAATATATCACCCTGCTCAGTGTGCCGCTCTCGTTGGACCAACATCTCTGCTATTTTGGCGTTGTGGGATAGCTCGCCCACAGATTGAGCTCACCGGACTACTTTTGCCACACTGCTCAGTGTGCTGCTCTCGTTGGAGTGACAACACACAGAATGTGTATCTTCCCAGATAGATCTCTTTCAGTGCAGCTTCTTGTTCTGACTTTAACATGAAGTTAACACCCAAGTCTTTCATTGCCAACTGTAAATGGTAATCAAACCATTCCAATCGTATCTTTCTGAACTCTTGACAAAAACAGGCGGATGTCAACAGGTTAATGGAGTTATTCTGTCAGTATTCATTTTATTTATACACCAAACCATAACTCAGCATTGCTTTATTTTCCTAGACCTCAGCCTGATGGCAGCATTGTGATTGAGTAGAGAGTTGAGCTTCGTGGCTCCTCTCAGCTTGCTTCTGTGTTGGAAGCCATGTAATAAACAGGAGCTTCCAGCAGGGGGCAAGATGTTCAAAGACAGAAGTGCGGGCTCATTGTTTGGGTCTGTTGTCGCTTTTGATGCTACCAGAAGCAATTGTGGCGTTAAAACTCAAAGTCAGCTTGTTAGTAGTTGCAAGTGTACCAGAGACAATGCTGGAATTTATCGGTTATCTGTAACTTCCGATACATTTTTGGATGGTTTATTGTTTTATCTTTATCAAAGATAACTTTTCAGTTATCTGATTATCTGTTATCGAATGAGCAGGAATCAACCCGAATCAGCCAGAATGTGGAAAAAAAGCCAAACTTCAAGGCGTAGTCAGGAGGGACAGACATTTGGACAGCCGTGTATGAATGCCATATGACCACTTTGAATTTGGAAGGATCCTGTCTCAACTGATTCGTGCACAGCCGTGTATATGCATACGACTGCAGTTCAAACGTACACTCAACAAAAATATAAACGCAACACTTCTGGTTTTGCTCCCATTTTGTATGAGATGAACTCAAAGATCTAAAACTTTTTCCACATACACAATATCACCATTTCCCTCAAATATTGTTCACAAACCAGTCTAAATCTGTGATAGTGAGCACTTCTCCTTTGCTGAGATAATCCATCCCACCTCACAGGTGTGCCATATCAAGATGCTGATTAGACACCATGATTAGTGCACAGGTGTGCCTTAGACTGTCCACAATAAAAGGCCACTCTGAAAGGTGCAGTTTTATCACACAGCACAATGCCACAGATGTCGCAAGATTTGAGGGAGCGTGCAATTGGCATGCTGACAGCAGGAATGTCAACCAGAGCTGTTGCTTGTGTATTGAATGTTCATGTCTCTACCATACACCGTCTCCAAAGTCGTTTCAGAGAATTTGGCAGTACATCCAACCAGCCTCACAACCGCAGACCACGTGTAACCACACCAGCCCAGGACCTCCACATCCAGCATGTTCACCTCCAAGATCGTCTGAGACCAGCCACTCGGACAGCTGCTGGAACAATCGGTTTGCATAACCAAAGAATTTTTGCACAAACTGTCAGAAACCGTCTCAGGGAAGTTCATCTGCATGCTCGTCGTCCTCATCGGGGTCTCGACCTGACTCCAGTTCGTCGTCGTAACCGACTTGAGTGGGCAAATGCTCACATTCGCTGGCGTTTGGCACATTGGAGAGGTGTTCTCTTCACGGATGATGCGAAGGAGATGTGTTGCACTGCATGAGGCAAATGGTGGTCACACCAGATACTGACTGGTATCCCCCCCCAATAAAACAAAACTGCACCTTTCAGAGTGGCCTTTTATTGTGGGCAGTCTAAGGCACACCTGTGCACTAATCATGGTGTGTAATCAGCATCTTGATATGGCACACCTGTGAGGTGGGATGGATTATCTCAGCAAAGGAGAAGTGCTCACTATCACAGATTTAGACTGGTTTGTGAACAATATTTGAGGGAAATGGTGATATTGTGTATGTGGAAAAAGTTTTAGATCTTTGAGTTCATCTCATACAAAATGGGAGCAAAACCAAAAGTGTTGCGTTTATATTTTTGTTGAGTGTAGTTGAAATACAGTACAAATACCTAGAATCTTGTTAGAATGCACTAATAATATGAATAACACACTCCAAGTGCCGAATGAATGTGGTGTGATTGCTGTCTGATGTTGAAAAGTCTGGAAGGCAAACACGGTGAGAGGAGGGTGTGAGCGCTGTGTCTGCAATACACAATACTGGATTTCGAAATACATCTAACGTATGGACAAGATTCATGTCATATGTGTTAAATCGCTGTCCCCCCCCCCACTCACTGTCTCTCTCCCGCCCGCCCTCTCGCACACTGTCCGTTCAGTAGGACACTATGCCGTCAGAATGAACATGTGTGTCCCACAAATAACGGACTCCCTGCAAGTTGCGATCGGACATTACGAGCTGCACCACAGCAGCAGGGCGATCTGATGATTCAAGGCTCACAGAGGAGCTGTATGTCCCATTGTCTGGCTGGATGGAGCGCATTGCGGCACTGGATGGCGCGTCATATGGGATATCTATTTCGTGGTGGACGAGGCATGTGGCATCGCCCTCTTGGCTGATGTAACCATCGCATGTCACTTCCAGGATGACAGGGATTGTATCACAAGCTGCAGCCTGGCTGTTATTCTCCCTGTGCTGTGAGATGCATCTGGAGCCATTGTTAGGAGGTAGCACGGGAGCTCGCTAAACTCGCTGCACTCATACTGGAGAAGTCGGACAGTCATGATAAGAAACTTGAGGAGATTCGTGTTACAACAAGTGCTACAGAGAGTAAGCTCACTGACATTGGTAACCATATTAGCAACGTGGAGAGTCGCCTGGGATTTCTGGAGGACGCACAGGAGAGGCTGGAGACTAATCCCCCGGCTACAAGCAGGGAGGTCGAGGTACTCAGGGAGAAGCTGGATGAGGTCGAAAATCGCGAACGCAGATGTAATTTACGTTTCGTTGGCTTCCCGGAGTCCTGTGAGAACAACGACGCGGTCTCTTTCCTGGAGGGGATTATTCCGTCGCTATTTGATATCAGCTTTGTCAAGGGTTTGGAAGTGGAAAGAGCATACAGACTTGGAGCTATGCCCAGAAGCCAGAATGGTGAGCAGCCCACTCGCTCCAGAGCGATAATAGCCAGATTTCTGAGACTTCAGGATCGGGAACGCATCGTTGAAGCTGCACGAAAGAAGGGGAGGGTAACTTGGGGAGGACAACGCATTATGGTCTTCCCGGATTATTCCAAGATGCTGAATGAAAAACGGGCGAAGTTCAAGGACTGCAAGAAGCTCCTGCACGACAAGAACATTCGTTTTGCATTGATCTACCCAGCTATGCTCGTTGTGAAGACAGCGCAGGGACCCAGGCGTTTCGAAGACCATAAGAAGGCCATGTCGTTTATCCATTCACTTGACTGAGGTATTCCCAGCTCGCGGTGACACACGGATTCTGTGAAGACACACTACTGTGTAGACTCTGACTTTTTGATGGGCACTTCTGCCATTAAGGCTTGTTATTTTGGCGGGATGAGGGCTTCTAGAGGTGAGAGAAAATGTTTTTTTTTTTGGGAGGGTTGTTTGTCAATTGTTATTCTGATAAATATAATGCTCTTTGTTGTAGCCAAAGTTACTATAGGTTGGGATGTATAATATTATTTTGTTAGATAATAACCTGTTACCAACTCACACATATGTGGGGGGAGGGGCTGGGATGCCTTGGGCAGCGTAAGTTAAGTGTATGTTCGCGGACTTTGATAAGGGAAGTTCTGGAGGGAGAGGGGGGGTTGTTTTTTGTTGTGGTGGGTTTTTCTTTTTTTAAGTCTTGTTTTATTTTTGGCTTTATTTTTTATTTGCTACCAATACAGTTTTATTCACAGCACCACTTATTGCTTGTCCATCTGATCAATGACTCCTAATAATTTAAGTTTAATGAGCTGGAATGTTAGGGGTCTCAATAATGTCATAAAGAAAAGGAAAATTTTATCTTTTATTAAATCTAAAAAGTGCGATATTGTCTTTATCCAGGAGACACATTTATCTCGACAAGAATCTCAGAGGCTCCGTTTTGGATGGGTGGGTTTTGTTGGCTCAAGTAGCGGAACCAGCAAAAGTAGAGGTGTAGCAACGTTAATTAATAGGAATTTACAATTTAAATGCCTGAAACAGAGTGTAGATGAGGCGGGCAGGATGTTAATTATGCTGTGTGAAATTCAAGGCACAAATATTATCTTAGCTAATATTTATGCTCCCAACACTGATGACCCGTCTTTTTTTGGCCAGCTGGAAAAAAAGATTTCAGATCTGGGGGACTATCCTGTTTTGTTGGCAGGGGATTATAACGAGGTGATGGATGGAACATTAGACCGAAGCAAATGTCTTACTCGCACAACAAGAGGAAATCAATCCCTCAAAGCAATGTATGATGCCTGCGCCCTAGTAGATGTGTGGCGGTTACAAAATCCAATGGGCAGGGACTATACCTTTTATTCCTCCCCTCATGTTTCCTTTTCGCGAATAGATTTCTTTTTAATATCCCAATCTTTAATGCCAGCTGTTGTTAATAGCAGTATTGGTAATATAATATTATCAGATCATAGTCCAGTTTATCTCTCCTTGATCGCGTTTAATGCTATTACTAGAACCCCCAGGTGGAGATTAAATTCTAGTCTGTTAATGGAGGAGGCTTTTATAAATTTTCTTAAATCACAAATTAATTTGTACAAGGAGACAAATATTCCTTCTGCCCCTTCAGCGGGAGTGGCTTGGGAGGCATTGAAGGCCTTTTTGAGGGGCAATATTATTCAACAGGCTTCTTTCAGAAAGAAAGAAAATATGAAACAGCTTGCCAATTTGGAGAAAAAAATCGAGATTACTGAGCAAATTTTTAAAAATGACTCCTCGTCTATCAACCTGGTCAAACTAACTAAACTAAAATATGAATATAATACAATAATGTCACAGAAGGCTAGTCTTTTTCGGGCAAGACAGAAATATTTTGAGGAGGGGGACAAGGCAGGAAGGTTACTGGCGAGATATATCAAGCAAAGAGAGGCCATGAGTGCTATCTCTGCTATTAAGGACACAAATGGGCTACTCCATACAGAACCTCAAAAAATTAATGCTACTTTTACAGACTTTTATACTCAGCTCTATAGTTCGGAATCACAGGCTTCAGAGGAAGATATTAACAGGTTTTTGCAGAGCTTAAACCTTCCCCAGGTAACCCAGGACCAAACTGAGGTTCTAGAAGCACCAATTACGGTAGCAGAAATAATTGCAGTAATTAAACACCTCCCTTCCAGTAAAGCGCCGGGCCGAGATGGGTTTACGGCCGAATTTTATAAATCTTTCCCGGAAGAATTGGCTCCAATGCTTCTAGAGGTTTATAATGAATCATTCCAAAAACAAATGCTCCCACCATCGCTATCTGAAGCTATTATAACTCTCATTTTAAAGAAGGACAAAGACCCCTCAGATTGCCGCAATTATCGACCTATTAGTTTGACCTCTTACGACAGCAAAATACTATCTAAAATCTTGGCCAATCGATTAGATCATGTCATGACTCACCTGATCCATCCTGATCAGGTGGGTTTTATACACTCCCGATGCTTAGTTGATAATGTTAGAAGGCTGCTGGACATTATGTGGGCAGTTCAAGATCGTCAGGACCCTATTGCAGCCATTTCATTGGATGCTGAAAAAGCATTCGATAGAGTCGAATGGCAGTACTTGTTTTTAACGCTCAAATATTTTGGTTTTAGTAGCAAGTTTATTAATTGGATACGGCTTATATATATATGTCCAACAGCATCGGTCCTCACAAATGGCATACTTGGTCCATCGTTTAAATTAGGAAGGGGCACAAGACAGGGGGACCCCCTGTCTCCCCTTCTTTTTGCAATAGCCCTGGAACCGCTGGCGGTAGCTATACGAGGAGAAGCTAAAATTCCGGGTATTTCTATTGGCCAAAGCTGTCATAAGCTAATGCTATATGCAGACAATATCCTTTTATTTGTATCTGATCCTCAAAATTCCCTTCCTGCGCTGTTCTCTCTAATCAATACATTTTCAGATATCTCAGGGTATAAGGTCAACTGGACAAAGTCAGAGGCCCTTCCACTCACTGTTTACTGCCCCAAAACATTTTTTTCCCCTGGTACGTTTTCTTGGCCCGAAAAAGGTTTAAAATATCTAGGTATTACATTTCCCCCACAATTATCTAACCTTATAAAAATTAATTTTGATCCGCTACTTGACATGAATGAAGGTGGACATAGAACGCTGGAACCAATTGTATCTTTCAATGTGGGGTAAAGTGAACATTATTAAAATGGTTTGTACTCCCAAATTTAACTATCTGTTACAGGCTTTACCGGTATATATTCAATCATCATATTTTAAAAAGTTTGACAGGTTGTGTAAAGAATTTATATGGAATTATAAAAAGCCCAGGCTTAACTTGAAAAAACTACAGAGACCGGTGGATAGTGGAGGACTGGGAATCCCGAACTTACTGTATTATTATTATGCTTTCTCTCTCAGGCATTTATCTCATTGGTTTATGCCTCCAGAGAAAGCACCTCCTTGGCTTGTTCTTGAAAAGGAGGTCTCTGCTCCATTCACTCCATTTTATTGCTTGTCTACTAGTCTTGCCCCTCAAAACAGGCTGCACCCTGTCATGTCGCACCTTCAAAGAGTGTGGAAAAGTATATCTCAGATTTTTAAATTTAATGTACACCTCAATCAAACCTCAGGTCTGTGGTACAATCCAAAACTTTGTATTAACAAAATTCCCTTTTTTTGGAAGTCTTGGTTTTTGAAAGGTGTGTCAGTGTTGGGAGATTTATATGACAATGGCATATTGAAGCCATTTGAAACCCTGGCGGGGGAATTCAATTTGCCTAGACAGGATTTCTGGAAATATTTGCAGATGCGACACCTATTAGTAAAAACTTTTGGGTCTGCTGGGTCAGCCTTCTCAATTTGTAGCCTCTTAGAAGACCTCAGGAAAATAATTAGGCAAGGTCATGCAGCTTCCAATTTTTACAAGATGTTGCTAATGGAATCGGATACCTCTTTGACATCCACTAAGCAGGCATGGGAGAAGGACTTAAATTGTACTTTCTTACAAGCTGAATGGGAGGGGATACTTAGAAATGGGAAGAAAATATCAAGAGAGCTGAGGACTCGTTTAGTCCAATTCAAAATATTACATAGGATGTACTGGACCCCTCTTAGGTTATACAAAGTGGGCTTAGCAGATAATCATAAATGTTGGAAGTGCAAGGGGGATAACGGTACACTGCTACATATGATGTGGGAGTGCCCACAAGTTCAGATCTTTTGGACAGCAGTTCATAGGGCAGTGGAGAAGATCCTGGGCAAGGACATTCCCTTTAATAATAGACTTTATGTTCTAGGGGACCCCTCAATTATAAGTGCTTTGCCTTCATTTCCCTCACAGTGGGCCCAAACAGCGATTATGCTAGGGAGAAAATTATTAGTAAAGGAGTGGAAGTCTCCTTTAGCCCCGTCCTTCTCATACTGGCAGACTTCTCTCTGCCATCTAGCTTCTCTAGAGAGGTTATCTTTCAGACTACTGAACAGACCAGATGATTATGATTGCAAATGGGGCCCCTATCTGGCCTATATTCATTTAACGACATTTTCCAGCTCAAATACTCTAGGCATTTGAATAGGTTTACACAGCTAACATTGTATGCTCAGATTGGCTTGGCATAGTTGAAACTGTATGTTTGGATTTGTTTGGTACCCCCTTCCCCCCCCCCTGTTTTTTTTTTTTTTTTTTTTTTGCTGTTTACCACTGTATTTATACAGATGTGCATATTGGTATATTATATTCATAGACCATTTTAGCTATGCATTATTTTTATCTAAATTTTGTTGGGGTGTTGGGTGTTTTTGTGGATCACTGTAAGTTACTTGTCAAGGCCGAATGTGATGTTTGTGGTGCGTTGTTTGTTCATTGTTGGTATTGGAAAGTAATAAAAGTTAAGTCATAAAAAAAAATATATATTAAAAATGCACTTTGAATGCCGTACGAATGTGCCACCCGAAGTCTGGTGGGAAGGCATGCAGAGGGAGGGGCAAGAGGGACTGTGAGCTGTCCTCTGCTGTTTGTACAAGACCCACTGTTCCTGTCTGCTGCATTTCGAATGACATACAACCAATGAACTGAAATCATGTTAACTAGGTACCCCGAAATAGGACATCACTGAAGTGCATGCACACTGAGCGATCACAGCATTGTGGTCATCAGATAACCACTGAGGCGCCGGTAATCGGCAACGGTCCACCATGCAGTTCACTGATCCCATAATCAGAAGGTCCTGGACTACATGTTTCAGGTCATAAATAGGATGTCCTATGAAATCCAGGAAGGAGCGATAGCAGGTCTTTATGGATATGGCAATTACAGCGTGTGCACAGACGCTCACATGCCCCACTCTCCCTCTCTCTCTGTCACTCACTGTCTCTCTTCGTCTGTCATTCTCATCAATCAGTTGTCATAACAGCTGATCGGCACTGCAGGCTGTTCAGTTGTCATAACAGTGGATCGCGCAGCTGACCAATTGGATGTTATGACAACTCATGCGCTCATGAGCTGTGCGTCCTGCTGTCCTGTTGGACAGGTGAGTGCCGTCCACTTTTCATGTGCCATTTTGCAATGGGTGCACATGTCCGCATTTCCAGGTAGCCACAAACACCACCACGACACGAGTGACGTCCATAATATACAGTAATCATATTCGGAGTCCGTTTGGTGGCTCACTTTGGGTGGGTCATGGCACCCCAGTCGAGGTGCACTGGAGGTGCAGACGTTGCACATTTGGGACATGCCAGCAGGATTTGACCTGCCTGACCATGGCAAGTTTCTCTTGAGTGCGATCAGACTGTTCAAAATGCTCTTTTGACACCGTGAGAGTATTTAAAACGCAGTCAGACTGCAGTTAGAGTCCACCTCGGCTGCCGCGTGCTGTAATTGACCATGCCCGACTGTTTAGACTGCTCTGAAAATGCTGACTGACGTTTCCGAATGCACCTCGACACTTCCAGAATGTGGATTGAATTTCATTCGGAGGAGATTCAGGCTCATTCGGCCTCTAGTGTGACGGGGACATGATGCAGCTCTTATTTGCATGGAGAACCTGCATGGGTGGTCTTGAACTGGGGGCCTTCTGTTTTGGAAGCAAGTGCGCCAGCCACTTTGTCAGCACCCTGCCCAGACATTGAAGCTACAATAAAAGATGTTAAACAATGTTGCTAGTACGAGGTCTGTCCATAAAGTATAGGTCCTTTTTATTTTTTTCAAAAACTATATGGATTTCATTCATATGTTTTTACGTCAGACATGCTTGAACCCTCGTGCGCATGCGTGAGTTTTTCCACGCCTGTCGGTGACGTCATTCGCCTGTGAGCACTCCTTGTGGGAGGAGTCGTCCAGCCCCTCGTCGGAATTCCTTTGTCTGAGAAGTTGCTGAGAGACTGGCGCTTTGTTTGATCAAAATTTTTTCTAAACCTGTGAGACACATCGAAGTGGACATGGTTCGAAAAATTAAGCTGGTTTTCAGTGAAAATTTTAACGGCTGATGAGAGATTTTGAGGTGACACTGTCGCTTTAAGGACTTCCCACAGTGCGAGACGTCGCGCAGCGCTCTCAGGCGGCGTCATCAGCCTGTTTCAAGCTGAAAACCTCCACATTTCAGGCTCTATTGATCCAGGACGTCGTGAGAGAACAGAGAAGTTTCAGAAGAAGTCGGTTTCAGCATTTTATCCGGATATTCCACTGTTAAAGGAGATTTTTTTAATGAAAGACGTGCGGACGGGTCCGCGCGTCGGCTCGCAGCCGCCGCGACGCTCCGCCACAGGAAAAACACCTCCGTTGGAAGCCTTAAGGACAAGTTGGAAAATGTCCAGCTGTTAAACAATTTCTCATATACTCACTCCACTGAAAGCCATCAAAAGCCGCCTGGATTTTACAAATGGTTATCAACATGGAGGTGTTTTTCCTGTGCCGCCGCTCCGCGCCGGCTGCGTCCCGACGCGCGGACCCGTCCGCACGTCTTTCATTAAAAAATCTCCTTTAACAGTGGAATATCTGGATAAAATGCTGAAACCGACTTCTTCTGAAACTTCTCTGTTCTCTCACGACGTCCTGGATCAATAGAGCCTGAAATGTGGAGGTTTTCAGCTTGAAACAGGCTGATGACGCCGCCTGAGAGCGCAGCGCGACGTCTCGCACCGTGGGAAGTCCTTAAAGCGACAGTGTCACCTCAAAATCTCTCATCAGCCGTTAAAATTTTCACTGAAAACCAACTTAATTTTTCGAGCCATGTCCACTTCGATGTGTCTCACAGGTTTAGAAAAAATTTTGATCAAACAAAGCGCCAGTCTCTCAGCAACTTCTCAGACAAAGGAATTCCGACGAGGGGCTGGACGACTCCTCCCACAAGGAGTGCTCACAGGCGAATGACGTCACCGACAGGCGTGGAAAAACTCACGCATGCGCATGAGGGTTCATGCATGTCTGACGTAAAAACATATGAATGAAATCCATATAGTTTTTGAAAAAAATAAAAAGGACCTATACTTTATGGACAGACCTCGTATGGTGCAAATATAACTTTAATTCCAGTGGCACATGTGGAAACTAGGCAGTGGCCTGAATCTCTCGAGGGGTGCAGCAGCTGCAATACGAGACATGCAGAGATGGAACATGAGAGAAAATCTGACCATCCACCCACTGAACCAGCTGATAGGTCTTCATCAATGCTAGTTTTAGAATTTCTAAAAATAGACAAGCATGTAATTGTGTGTGTTTTTTTTTTAAATAATAATGACACCTGTTCAGAATAGATTGTTTTGTGTGTGAGGAAAGCAAACAACATCAACTGACTATGTTTTGCTTGTTGGTGCTGAAGTTGCCTCATTCAGCAAGAAAAAGAAAAGTGATGTGATGACTATATAGACTGTTTAAAAATGTTGGACAAACTTTCTGTAAGTAATGAAGCTGAGTCTCTTTTTTTAACGCTGCTGTTGTCCTACTGCCTACCGTCAATGCAACACAAAGTCTGATCATCCCGCCCGGATGCAGTTAGTGTCATGGCTGACTGCTGCAGAGAAAAGATTTACGGCTAATCAAACGACACCAAGGCTGTTTGATGTGCTGACATGCACACCCACCGGGTCAACACAACTTTATCTCTGCTGCACAACGGACTTCAGCCATGACAAAATAAAGGAGGAAATTTAAGAGGTGTCCATCAAACAGACATGCAGAGGAATTTCAGCACAGAAAACCCAAATAAATGTTTTCTTTTTTGTACCTGTTTTCTCCCAGGAGAGATAAGGCAGTAATGACAGAATGATAATACATGGCAAGAAATCAGTTTTCACAACGGTCTAGGTCATGAGAGTCAAAGGTCAAAATTTCGATTTTTCACTTTGACCAGGCACTCACAAAGGATGTGAGTTTTGGAATTCCCAGGCAAGATCAAATTTACCAAAGGTCAATCATTGGGGTTAGGAACACTGGGATCAAAAGTTGAAGTTGTAGTTTTTCACACCAATTTGCACCAAACCTCCTGCTAGGTTCTGTAATTGTCTATCCAGGTCAAATTTGTTAAGGGGCAGTCATTGGGGTCAACGTCACGGCTGCCTGTCTGTTAGCTGGCCTACTCCTTTCAGGTCCGTTTGCTGATTTCTACCAAACTTATATTCGTGAAGGTTGACACCAAAATTGCCCTTGAAGAATTCATTTTAGGAAATGTCAAA
Organism: Thalassophryne amazonica; assembly: GCF_902500255.1. NCBI lineage: Eukaryota > Metazoa > Chordata > Actinopteri > Batrachoidiformes > Batrachoididae > Thalassophryne > Thalassophryne amazonica. Next base: position 18,216,540 of record NC_047103.1, on the reverse strand, counting down.
AATTTCATTTTCAACTCGATTTGGACCAAATGTGACATGTTTAGGTGGATTCCAGAATTGCCCTGATAAGGTCAATCAGCAGTCAGTCATTTAGGTGAAGGTCAAAGTCATTGGGGTGTAATGTCTGGTTTCCATAGCCCTTAATGCCTACAAGTATTATTACATAGTTCATTCATTCACTCATTTTCAGCAGCTTATCGGGTCGCGGTGTCTAAAAATTATTTATTTATTTATTTTATTTTATTTTTGCACAGTACTGCAGAAGAATGCAGACCAAACAGGAGTATTTTTAGCATTTTTATGGTCATTTGGTGGCCATTTGAAGTTGAAACCCCATCAAAGGTCACGTTGTCAAGCTGACACATTTCACAACTGTGAAAACATTTAGACTCCAAAATGACATCACCAAGCCTGAAGCTTTATCCAGATTAATATTCACCCTGATTCAAGAGATAAAAGATAAAACTGTACGTGGCCAATCACGGGGGCCTAAAATTAGATCCGTTGTTCGTTTTCACAATCTTTCTCGATGGGTATGAAATAACAGTGGGGTTGCTTCTTTTCCTTGAACACCAGCTATCTAGAGATGCTGTGTTGAAGAAATGATGTGGGATTAGGATGTGGATGTATTCTCTCTGCACCTTACGTATGTGACTGATAGGACAAAAAGGAAAAGGCTTGGAGGCAGCGATAAATTAGAAACTGTTCCACACTTTCTTATCATCAAAGGACAACTAGTAAGCTGCCCACGGCAGCCCCAGATAATGTTGGAATAAGAAAGCGTGTGTGTGTGTGTGTGTGTGGCAGCAGGTCTGGAACACAATAGGTCATGCTGGACAATCCAGCCTTTGTTTTTTTTTTCCTGCAGAAAAGCTTGGTTCACTTCCCAAACAGGAGATTTGTTTTGACTTTCAGCCACATATTTCCTAAATATGGCCTCCAGTCTGGCATTATGTACCTGTTTTCTCTCTCGCATGCGCACATTAATCATCCCACCCTGTTTTCAGATACGGCAAACGCAGCACAATATGGATTCTAGCAGTGCAGCATTTGAATTTTTGGTCAAAGATTAAAACGTCCTTTTGGGGGGAATTTGTTTTACAGCAAGCTTATATGTCATAAAAATGATCACGCGCTGACATTTCATATATTTATGTTTTATGCATTGGGTGAGCTCACAGATAACATAAACATGAGGCGGGTCGGCTTTGTGATGCCGAGCGGGTGGAATATATATTTTTATTCATGCATACATGCAAGTAAAGTTTTGGTAAACTATAAGGACTTGTTTTTTGATAATACATCTTAAAAATCTAAAGTGAAAAGTCTCAGAGTCTGAGAGTCTTGTTTTTGAGTTATATCTGTGACCAAATAAGGTTTTTTAATGCACTGTAAGAATTTTAAGCTGCTGTTTTTTGGGGTCCAAGCCCTTTTTTTTCTCCATCATTTTTCTCCCACTAAATGCAATACTGGAGCCTAGACCATACAAGGTGGAGAGGTGGCACTTTCAGAACTGATTTAAAACCCTGCATGTAACTCAGACACAAAAAAAATGTAAACAAATCTGCATATAGGAGGCGCTATAGCGGCACATTTTCCTTTTGGCCTATCACTCTCAAATTATAAATCGTACATTCAAGTGTCTTATATGGACGCATTCACTGGCTCAAACTGAATCTCTTGAATTAGGCCACGCCCATTTGCTCCAAGATAGTTTTTTGTTTGTTTTTACAAATGAACAAAATATGCAAAACTGACTTTTTGAGATGCAATCCAGACTATTGCTCTGATCAACACCAAACTTTGCACTTATCTTGATTCTATTGGACCTCAGAAATTTTAGTTATTAAAATGAGCTTGATGGGCATAAACCTAACTGAAAAATGAAGGATGAACTTCCTGTTACCAACACGTGACACAGGAAGTTTGACATAACTTCATAACGGTAATTCCGATCTGCACAATACTTAAGTGGCTGATGTAGAATAGTACAGACAGGCAGCCTGATTAAAACACTTTTGATTGGACACTAGGGGGCGCCATCAGCCTCTACAATTTATATTTCAAAATTGGCCTATCAGAATTGTACCAAATTTGACATGAAGAATGTTGGGACAGGTCTTACTTGAAATGCATAAGTACATCATGTTTGTTGAAAGGTTGGAGTGGACTATTGCCTTTTTAATTAGAAAAGCGGGCGTGGCTCATTCATTTAAGTTATGAAGATGAAATTTTTCAGGGATGAAACAGGCCAGCACAAGGTAGGCCCACAGCAAAATAAACTTCTTTGCCACTAAATGGTGCTATAATGAAGAAAATTCATTTTCTTAACTTTTTGATAAGAAAGTGGACACAAATGATTATATCAACTAAGGTGATTTATTGTGACATAGTTCCAAAAAAAGGAGCAAAAGGTATTTAGCAGACCGAAAATATCCCATACACACAGTGTAGCAGAAACACAACAGAGGCTGCAAGGTGAAAGATCAAAAGCCAGGGCCAGAATTGCAAAATGTCAAAAACTAGGGAAATCACAAGAAACAATACTTACACACAATAATATAGGGGCCGGAAGGCGGGAACTGCCGCAACTCAACCCAGGTGAACAAACATGACAATCATGTGACTGTACATTGAAAAAGTCATGCCTCAACAGCTGGCAGAACCGAGAATTAACAGACCATGACCGGTTTTGTGACCAGCCCGCACCAACAGTGGAAGCGTGAAGCCAACTGGGCAAACATCCAAAGTCCCAGATCATGTCTGGTGGACGACACTGCAGCTGCCAGAAGGTCTGAGTCAGGTACGGTGGGTGCCCAAGTGGCCAGCAGGAGGCAAAGTCCATACTCCTCGACCAATTGTGTGCCCAGCCAAGCTGACGGCAGAAGCCAGCAGTCGACCGAAGTCTCCCATGCCTTCTGGAGGATGACCACGTCGCCAGTTGGAATGGAAGACTGAGTCAGGTGGGCGACTATGCGAACCATCAGGGTCCATGTCGGAGACAAAAGTGGAGCCATGGAGCTCTCCAGGATCCACGGCGGAAGTTGACTCAGGACCATGCGATCCTCTGGGTCCATGGTGGAGATGGGGTTGGAGCCATGCAGCCCTTGAGGGTGCACAGCGGAAGCTGAATCAAGACTGTCTGACCCTCCAGGGTCCACACTGGCATCAGGTGGGTGGCTGGAGTCCCTCGATGAGCAGGCCAACTCACTGCATTGGAACTCGGCTACAGGTGGATTGCCGGATGGTGCACTGAAACATAACTGACACCTGTTAGATGTCTCCCCACCCACCCCAGAACCATGAGGAGGCTCACCATCAATGCACAAGAGGGCCTCCTGGACAGGCCCCGGGGGATCCTCATCATCCATGGGCAGACTGCTAGACGTCACCGTGGGCTCCACTTTGGCTGCAGACGGCTGGCCGAACAGCTTTACAAGAGTCCAGAGTTGCTGCAGGCGAGCGATGACCCCAACCATCAGGGACCAGAGGAGAGCCAGAAGTGGGAGCACCTGGGCCAAGGAGCTCCACTGCCAGAGCTGAGAGGCGGCCGCACCACTCATGGATGCATCAACAACAGCAGAAGAAGGAGCGGACTGCACCCCACTGAAGACTTCTCCAGGAGTCGAGGTAGTTGGCTCCGTGAAGATGTCATCTGGCATAGCAGATGGTGGGTCATCGGGGTTCCCAGAGTCCTCGAGCCCAGTGGCGGACGGCTCCATAAGAGCACAAACACCTCTGGACTTGTAACCAGCCGACTCCTCCAGGACAGCGGCGACTGGATCTTCGGGTGGCTCTTCAGGAGGTGCCTCATTCGCCTGCAGTACTTCAGGCCTTCTCACGGTCCTGAGCTGAAGAAAATCAGGAGAGGGACGCTCTGTGACCCCTCTCGAGCTGGAACACAAATTCGCAGTTAGTTCAGGAGCTACCTGAGTTGCCACCTCTAATGGAGGAGGCAGCTGGAGAGCTGTGACCACCTCTGAAGACAGATGTGATTTCTGATGCCGGACCCAGCTGCCGTTTCTTCTTCTTCCGGGTCTGTCCTTCCTTGCCTTGGAGGGACTCCATAGCAAGTGGTGGTGTCTGGGGTCTCAGCAACATCGGAACTGCAGGAGGCAATGGAGGAGATGGAAGCTGTGGAGGTGGGTGGGGTGCCAGCTGTGGGGGGGGGGGGCATTATCATGGTAGAGCCAGTGACAGAGTGTGGAGGATTTGTGTGTGGCCTAGGTGACTGTGACAGCAGTGACTGTAAACTGGCTACAGTGTTCTGGGGTGATGTGATCAAATTCTGCATAGCAGTCGGGTCGGTTATGGGATGTGTCTGTGTGGGTGGTGCAGTGATGTATGATTGTGTTGCGATGTATGGTGTAGTGCCATGTACAAATGAGGTGGTGAGTGATGAGTGCACGTGATGTTGGTGTCAATCAATACGAGGGTAGGCTGAGAAGTTCCAAGGCTCACTATGATGCAGTTGTGGAATTAAACCAATTTAGAGTTATTTTTCAAAATAGTCCCCTCTTAGCTCCACACACTTTTTCCAGCGGTGCTGCAGTACTTCAATCCCCTTGACGTAGAAACTTTCATCTTGAGAGTCAAAATACTCCTCAACGGCAGCTATCCCCTCATCATCACTCTGATATTGCTTCCCCACTAAGTTTTTTTTCAAGTTTGGAAACAGCTGGAAGTCCGAGGGTGCCAAGTCAGGGGAGTATGGTGGGTGATCTACCAGTTCAAAGCCACATTCGTGCACAGTAACTATGGCTACGTGAGCTGGGGCATTGTGTTGATGGAACAACACTCCTTTCCTCAGTTTTCCTGGATGTTTCTTTTTTATAGCCTGGTGTAACTGTCTCAGTAGGTTAGAATAGTACTCTCCGTTGATGGTTTGTCCGTTTTTAAGGTAGTCCACGAACACAATGCCCTTGGCATCCCAGAAAACTGAGGCCATGACCTTCCCAGCAGATGAAACAACCGTGGCTTTCTTTGGAGGTGGTGATCCTGGGTGTTTCCACTGCATTGATTGTCTTTTTTCTCTGGTTCAAAGTGGTGAACCCAACACTTATCCTGGGTAAGAAAATGTTCCATGTAATCAGCTGGATCCTCTTCTAAACATTCCAAGTTAGTCTTTGACATGACCAGTCTGGTGCATTTTTGATCACGTCAGAAGACGTGGCAACCACTGAGCAGAAACCTTTGACATGCCAAGTTCTTCATGCAGAGTGTGTTCAGCTCTTTCACAGGATATTCCCACAGCATCTGCTTGCTGATTTATCGTCAATCGCCTGTCATCCATCACCATTTCATGAACAAGGTCAATGTTTTTCTGGGTTGTGACTGTTACAGACTGTCCAGTCCTTGGATCGTCTACAAGACTCTGTCTACCCCTCTTAAATTCAGCTGCCCACTTCTGCACTGTAGATATGGAGGGAGCATTATCCCCTAATGTAGCAACCATATCGGCATGAATGTCCTTGGGCGTTAACCCCTTCTTCTGCAGGTACTTAATGACACCACGATGCCAGATTTTGTCCATTTTTGCTGCAACCCGCTATCACGAACCTGCAAACAAACAACACAGTTAGTCATCAGAAGAGTTTAACTTGATGCATGCCAAGTTTCACTGAACTGCCATTACTCCTTCATGGTGAGCCTTTGAACCTTTCAGCCTCCCCTCATATGTGTGTCAGTCGAGGGGGAAGGCAGAAGGTAGGCGGGGAAGGTGAAGGAAAGTGGCATGGAAATTGTACCTGTCATGGGAGTCCAAGTGGTGGTTCCCAGGCAGGGTTTTGCTACTGAGTCCTGCGAGACCTGTGGATCAGGTGAGAATAAAAAGTCCATAGGATCATCTATGTATGCAGGGATCTGTCGTTGAATGAATAGAGTCCAAATGTGGTGAAGGTCAGGATAGGTGGTTATGATATTTGGTTCAGCCTGGGTTATGTTCTCAACAGATTGCAGGATAGCTTCTTACTCTAAAGGGTTAGTGCAATCTAAATAATCCAAATACAAGTCCCTGATCTAGAAGAATACCTTGGCAGTGTTATGAAGATACAGACCCTCGGAGTCCTCCACTGGATCCAATAAGCATTCCCCCTCTGCATCTGACAAAAAGTCATCCTCAGAATCAGAGCAGGTGTAATTGAACCTAGGCTTTGAGGAAATAGCCAGCAGATGCGTCTCCAGATCCCAAACCCAATCCGGAAGCTTGTCTGCCTCAAAGAGAGAATCCAAGTAATAAAGAGCAAGAAAATTCTCAAATACCCAGGGATTAACTCCACCAAGTCCCAGGCTTTATCCAAAAAGTCATATCTTTTCTTGGGGGTGCGTGTATGGTGGAAACAGTCAAACAAACAAGTTAATCTGGAGAAAATTGTTCTAAGAGCCTTTCGATCTAAAGTTGCAGATAGGGCCCTTTTAGAAAATGGTTGACCTTCCAGGCTGGAGGAACTGAAGGGCTGCCTATTGCCGTCCACGTTCATTACCATGTGACCAAAAATCATTTTCTGGGTCCCCAGCCCATTCTGGAAGCTGCTTTTGGTCAAGCAGACCCTCCAAGGAAAAGAGTTCTGGGAAGAGGTCAAAAGCCCACACCCATTAGAATCTAATAAATCCCAGTTTTGATTCAGAAAGTCTTGCTTCTTACTGGGAGTGTAACAACAGTGATAACAAGTGAAAAGGAGTCTAAATTTTTCTCCAAAGGCTTTAAACGCCATTAAGTGTGGAAAGCTGCCAGCAGAGTTGCTGATTGGCCGGTCCATTCTGTTAAGGTCTGTCAAAGGGCACTAATGGGCAAATCCCAACATCCAATACGGAACATCACTCAGTCGACATTCACATATCCACAGATTCCTTTGAGTGTGACAAATTTTGTGATATAGCCCACACCTATTTCTGTTTTTCCATTTTTACGCAGTATTGCAAAAACTATGTAAAACCTTTCAAATCAACCTCATCAAAAGCCGTCGCTTTGATCGGCACCAGTTTTTGCAAGTGGAATTTATGAACCATTAGGAGTGAAAGTTATATAAATGAGCTCGGTAGGTCAAAAGCTGCCAACTGAAGCTAATGAAGTAGAACCTATTGCTTGGAACAAACCAGAAAATCTTGCATTTTCTCCCAACTTTACTTAAGATAGCATGAAATTTGGCACAATGATACATATCCATGAGTAAAGGTGGTCTGCCAAATGTGGTTGGTGTTTTCTTTGGAATCATTGCAGCACCACATAAAGGCCTGTCATATGTACTACAGTGTTTGGAGGCAGTTTGAGCATTTTCATGTGGATGCAGATATTTCTTGAAACGATGCCATGGAACACTTCTTGAAAATGACAAAGAAAAAGATCATATTAGGAAAATTCTGTATCTGTGTGCCCTTATTTTCTCCAAAAGATAACTTTTCCAGTGAATAAATGAGCACTTCAGGGCTTCTGTACATTTCCTACTTGGAAACCCAAAAAATTCAGTAAGGATAAAAAGTCATTTCTAAACATTAGAAATGCATGATTTTTTTGGCAGGCAGAGCATTGACCTCCCAATATTAATGTGTAAAAAATTTGATTTTGAGAGTTTTATAGTTCTTGAGTTTTAAGACGCGGAAGACTTTGCTGTACCAAAGGACGGATAGACAGCAATTTCTCTTGATAAGCACATCCCAAAGTTTTAAAATTTTAACTGAATTTTCCATTCACACACCTCCACGATAAAATGTAAAACCTTAAGTATGTTTGTCTAATTTCTGGTCAGAATATTTAATTACACTTACTGTAATATAACCCAAAATACACTTAAATAAAATTTCTGTAAGATATAATTACTTGTTTTTAGATCATACATGTTGAAAATATCAAGTGAAAGGCATTTTAACTTGTAACAAGTGAAAACTACAATCACAGTGAAAATTCAGTTACGATTTCTTGAAATATGGTGTTGAAATTAAATTTGATACTGAATTAAATATTTGGTAGGATTACATCTTTTACAACCCCCCCCCCCCCCCCCCCCCCCCACACACACACAGCAGCAGCAGCAGCTTAAAAAAATTGTCAGAAAAGCTTGTTTTGTTTCAGATTTGACTCAAAACAACACGTTTCAAGACTTGAGATGTAATGTCTTAAAACAAGTCCTTACATCTTCCTGAAATGTTACTTAACAGATTGTGTCTTGTGCTAAATGGAAGTTGGACTTTTCACTAGAAATTATAGAAATGTACTTAGTAAGAGTTTGTGTTTTTGCAGGGTGCTGCGAGGAAAATAAAGTGACACTTCAGAACCACAGAATTTAAAAAAATTCCAAAATAAAAAAAACAGCAATTAATCTGACACAATATTTTTGAAGACACTGCAGTTTTGCACACTCATTTAATTTGGTAATAAGGTCACAACTGTCTTAAAGCCTTTCAGATTGTGAAATGCATTTTTTTAGGCTACTTATTTTAAAGCTTCTTACCTCAAGACTTCAAAAATGTAGTTTTCCTCAGTATTTCCTGAAAATCTCGTAAATGGCTGCAAGGTCTTTACGATCCCCAATAAGCACAACTCTGCTGTATCATCACTTTTATAAACACCCAAATGTGCTTCAGCCACTGCACGCCAGTTCACAGCTTTTTGAACCATGGTGAGTGCAGGGAACACGAGGCAGAGCTCTGAAACTTTGATCAAGAACTGTATTCTGACAAATAGCCATCGGCATCGTGAGAGAAATCCCCGTAGCACTAGTTTGTTTCACTTTATTATATAGGCATTAAAAAGTACAACATACAATAAAAATGCAAGGAAATGTGTTTTGCCCCAACTCTCTCAGTCCATAAAATCTATAATAAATAATACAGTAAAATAAATAATACCAATCCATAAGACCTAAAAGTATAAAAATGAGACAAACCAAACACTATAACAACATGGAATATAAACAACACACATAAAACAACATCCATAAAACAACCTACAGCAAGCACACTTATTTTAGTGCCGCTGTTCAACGTCTAACCGCCTACACACAGACGACTCAAAGATCAACTGTTTCATATCAATGGCTGGATTTATGTCTTTTTTGCTTTTGATGGGTTTTTAAACAAACAATAAAATACCCCTTTCCATTAAGTTTGCCTTTTCCTATATGTTTGAATGGGTTTGGAAATTTGACCTCACCAAAATCAAATCATTTCTTCCCATGCATAGGACCACTGTACCTGCCAAGTGTGATCAAAATTGGATTTGCAGAGGTGATAACCTCTAGTATGTTTCAGACAACTATTGAAAATCATGAATTGACTAGTAGGGTACCATTAGCCATTGACTAGTTCATGATTAAGCTTAACAGTAAACTAATAAGGTCATATCTACACAGCCAAACTCTAAATTTACTTTCATTTGCACAATAAATTTAAAAAACTATAGAACTAGAAGTTCAAAACAAGGGAGTAACACAGTGAACTACATGGAAACAATATTTGCAGTACAACTAGATATATTTATTCAAAACACTTAAGGCTGCTGGTGGATCTTGGCCTGTGTTGGTTCCTGCTTGATCTGTATCCTCAGTGAAACCGTTTGTACAAGGATACCCTCTCTCTGTTTTTGATATGCAGGAAAAGCTGAATTACCTGACTAATCAACAAGCTGACTAGTCGGGTGCTAGTCCTAACCCTAGTCTACAACTAGAGCGGGGGTATACAAGAAGGGCCAAAGCGGTGCAGGTTCCTTGCTAGCAGGTGAGTTCACATATGAGGAGGATTTTAAGTTGTGGGGTGGAGCTCATCAGTAAAACCACCTGCAGATACGAGCTGTTGCAAGCCAAACCTGCACCGCCGTGGACCTTCATGGAACACTTGCTCTAGAGGTAAGAAAGGCAGCCTTGTGACCAGAGGATCTTCTGTTCCATTCCATGTCAGACAGGATAATCATTAAGGTCACGTGAGCAAGATCCTTCATCCACAAGTTGCAGTCCCAGTGTGCAGTTCAGTTCCGTGCACAGCAGCATACCCACACCAGTGTGTGTGAAAGGGCATGTGTGCATCAGATTGAAAAGTGGTATAGAAATGCAGTCCATTTACCATTAGGTGTTCTTCAGGTATCTCGTTAACATACATAGCTACATAAAGAGTGTACAAATCTGTCAGTGTTGCTAAAAATCAACAGTTTGGTCTTTTACACTTTGGATTTTCTGGCTCATATGCACATTTTGTTGCTGAGTTTCCAGCTCATACAGAATGTATCTACTGTATCTCACTGACATTAACACATTTGCGCTTTCAGCCAGCCATTGCAGAGAGATCCCTCTTTATAACAGCACACTGTTTCATGCAAACATCAAAGCAAGTGTCTGGGTTTTTTTTTTTTCTTTCTGTCATATACATGCGGCAAGATAAATATTTCCACACTAACAGGATTAATATTGCAAGTACTGAGGCTGCAGCACCACTCTTCAGATCCTATTAACGATCTGTTTTTCACCCTCGCAGTAGAAATCATCCCATTTTTCTTTCACGGTGCATCGTCACGAGCGTACTCACACGTCTTCTGAGAGCAGGGGTAATGCACAGCGTGCTCCTGCAGTTAATGTGCATCATTTCGAGATATGTAAAGTTTCTGTTAAGACTCGTTATACGCTGATAATTTGATGAGCTTCTTACTGGGTGTTTGATCTTATCGGTAAACTTACTAATGAATATTTATAAAGTGTTATACTAAACATCTAATATCAACCAAAATATGACATTATGTGCATCCCTGCTGGCAGTAGTGAACCAAATCTGAGCAAACTTGCACATCATGGTGGGTGTTAGAAATGCACTCATCTCCAAACTGAAAGCTTCAATATTTTCATTTGGCCAGATTGGGATGATTCCCTGAGGAAATGTGGCTCAGTAATGAAACGATGAAAGAGTATTAAGATTTGACGGTGCACAGCCTGTGTTAACGCGCTTATGAAACAGCATCATTCATACGGGTGTGGGTGTGTGTGTGTGTGTGTGTGTGTGTGGGGGGGGGGGGTACAAATTGAATTAAAAGATTATAAGGAGCAATAAATGAGGACGTGTCTGTGTTTCTGTGACTCAGCAGTGAAGACGGACCAGCTTCAAACGATTAAACGGGAGCTCACCCAGATCAAGATGAAGATCGACTCTTTGCTGGGACGTCTGGAGAAGATCGAAAAGCAACAGAGAGCCGAGTCTGGTGAGAAACAGGCGACAACTGTTTATGTTGGCCTCATACGACAAAAACTAGTTGCCTGGAAGATCTCATAAGGTCAAAAGTTTTAAACCAACACCTCTGTCGAATACCCTAAAAATTATGCCACAACGATGTATTAATCAGATAAACATATTGATTTGTGTATTCATTTACTTGACTGTCAGTCGGATTATGCAAAAGCTACCAGGCTGACTTACATGAAATTTGATGGAAAAGTGACATATGGACCAAAGAAAGCTCTTTAAATTTTGCATTTCATCTCAATTAAGGGATGTACCCAGGAATTTTTTTTTCACTTTTCTGCAAATATATCATTATCACCAAACAGCAACACGTCCGTGGGCCAAGCTGGCTTCTAGTACTACTTAAGGTGGCAAAACAACACTTACAGTGCAGCCTCAGTATACCATAGCTTACATATAAATGTATGCTGGCCACCCCAGGGCAACCACTTATTCCAACTGGGGGGGGGGGGGGGGGGGGGGGGGGGTGGCTGGAGCCTATCCAAGCAGTTGAAGAATTACACAGGGATCAAAATTGAAAAATTTGTCTGATCATAAAGATTCCAATGTTATGGTTAGAGGTCTAGATGGGACCGGACTGGTTCAGGTTATGGACCCAAATGCTGGGAGCAAGGAACAGAACCGGTTGTGAATGAAAAGATGTTTATTTACAAAAAGGGAAATAATAATGCAGCCTGCAGAGTGGAAAGTCAGCCTGCTCGTGGCGGTGAAAAACAGGGAGCTGCAGGTTCCCGAGCCAGTCTTGCAAACAAACTGAGATCTTGAGAGGTTCAGAGCCAGGGACCAGGTGGGACACACAGAGCTGAGACCAGGAACTAGGAAAACGCAGGAGAAAGATGGTGAGTGATTGCACTCGTAACACAGGATGCTTTCAATAGTTCAAAGTTCACAGGAGGCTTAACACAGAGGTGATCACAGTTCTGGAAATAATGTTCTCCATTTAGGGAATAAGGTTTACTGTTCAGGAATCATTCACTGTTCATGAATTGTCTTCTGAGGTCAAAGGTAAAGTGCCGCACGTCTGTGACGCAGTTCTAATTAAGTGGGTCTTGATGGCTTGAAAAAGTTCTTAATAGTTGAATATCAGAGTTCATACAGTTCTTGGGAATTGTTCTTAGACATGCACAGTCATAGGCTGGAATGAGTGAGAGCGGAATCCCACAAAGACATGAACAAACTTAACCAGAGCAGAGCAGAGTCGCACACTCTGAACTGAGAGCCGGAGAGTTCCAAAGTGACGTTGCTGTACAGGTAGACGTGGATCCAGGGACCTGCGCTGCATGGGAGCCACGCAGGATAGCGTCTGGAACACCAGGAAAGACAATGCGCTCGAATACGGGAATTAGAGAGCTGGCCAGCTTACCTTGAATATAGCTGTGGGAAGCTCCGTCGTCTTAGCACATGGGAGCAGCAGGAAGACAAGGTCAGGGTCAGGAGTCTTGGAAAGCACCAGGCAGGAGTGGAACACTAGGAAAATGATCACCAAGTATCTGGAAACCGGTGAGCTGAAAGTCTGAGTTTAAGTAGCCTGCTGCTCATCAGTCGCTCATACACGGCAGGTGTGTGGCCGTGATGAGCGGTGAGGTGTAGCAAGGTGTTATAGTTTAGACTATTTATGACTGAATGTTATGGGGTAAAAACCACAAGAATGGTGACAGAGGTCAGTTTTAGTTTTGTATGGGATCAAAAGTTAAAGTTGCTCTAATTTTGGTAAAAAGTGATGCAAATTATTGGTTGAGTTAATAGAGTTTTTAAAAGAATACTTTTCACCGTCTGTCATGCTTAGTTATCATGTTACAGTGTAACATATGTCACAGAATCCATTGGACCTTGTTTGACCAAACATTCAACACTGTCAAAAGTATTCCATTTGTTAATCCTATTTGCTTGCCAATAATTTTATCTTAGCTTGTCTTTGCTGATTATTTTATCTTAACTTGGGTTAATCATACTGGTTCTTCCCAGTCTCTATAGCAAAACTGTGGGTGATGTCACACAGGGTTTGTTCAGCATATATCCAGTCTACGGTTATAACCAGGTATCATGATCCACAACTCAGTGTTTTCAAACCTCCAGGCACCAGCTTGTACTTCCATAACCAACAGCATTCATAATAGGTGCTTTTATTTTAATTCTATATTGATCAAAAGTCTCTTACATCGTAGCACGTGACCTGATACATAAGATTGCATCATTCTTAGTTTTGGAGTTATCATGTCTGAAATATCTGGATACACAATCACTTAGATTACTGGCATGCAACCGCACGGAATACTTGTATTCTCATCACGATCTTAGGAACATATTCTGAGATATTGCTGCTGGATTTATTGTACTTCTCATTATTCTCTCTAGCTTTGTAGCCTGTATGTAATGCATGTGCTTTGTCCTCTTATTTTACTTTCTTTCAAAGTCCCTCTCTTTACTCGTTTGTCTCCTTTATCATTACTGTTTGTTTTCAGTGCAGCCTCATATTGTTATCTGGTTATTTTTACAGTTAAAACCTCTACTGTTGCCTCTTTTTTCTTATTGTGTTGTGGTTTTCTGTATTGCCCTGTCTGTGTGTTTCTGGTGAATTTAAAATTATTTATTTTTTTTTTTTATGAGAAAGAAAGAGACCCCCAGACTGACAGGGGAAGCGGATTCGGGTGGGAAAGAAAGAACACCCACTGCACAGAGAGAGAAATATAGCTCTCACTGTGGCCATATGTCTTTGTGGCGTGGTGGGAGATAAGGGAAGCAAAGCTCTCTGTCATAACAGCAGACAGGCCTTATGAGAAGTCTTTGTATGGGCCAGCTTACTGTGAAGGTCATTCACATTGTGCGACACTCTCCATCTCACACACTTTCACCAAATAATCACCTCTGGCCTCACTAAAAATTCAAGTCTTTGTCTTTATCACACCTGTCAGGAGGTAGAATGCCATCAGAACCAGAAATCACTGACACAATTCAACATTTTTTGGGGTCATAACCAGGGTTGGGTAGGATTACTTTGAAATGTAATCCAAAAGTAATCAGATTACGAGTAATCCAAATGTATGTACATACATACATGTAATCCATATGTATTCTTTCAAAGTAATCCTACCCAACCTTGGTCATAACGGATCTCTATCAGCTCTATCTCATGGAGCCAATGAGTAGTGCAATGCGCCAAGCAATGTAGAAATGGCGGGACAGTGGCTTAGTGTTGTCTCACAGCAAGAAGGTGCTGGGAATGCTTCCCACCTGGTCCTTTCTGTGAGGAGTTTACATGTTCTCCCCGTGTCTGTGTCGGTTTCCTCAAACTATCAAACAGCACGGTTATTTAGCGTTTGCTCCTTTTGATGCACCTCCCCAAGGCAGCATCTCTACATCTGGAGTTGGCCCCCGGGCGCCGGACTGTGGCTGCCCACTTCTCCTAGTGGTTGGATTGTGTCTTACTGTAATTGGGATAAGTTCAACGCAGAGGACAACTTTTGTTGCATGTATTCATAAAGACCCTTCTTCTTCTAAACCAGCATCAGCTGGTGTCATGACGTGGTCAAAGGGGGGGATCTCCACTGGAAATTAATTTGATCTGTTCAATGGTTTATTTGTTATTTATTTGCTTGGTGCTTTGTAGGTTTAATTTAATAATTACCTCCGCAAACAGAGTTGGATGGAGGTTATTTTCACCTCTGTTTGTTTGTCTGTTTGTGAACAGCCTGTAACTCACAATTTTCATCCAAAGTTATGAATTTTTTACAGGATTGATATCCTGATAGGCAAGAACTGCTTCAATTTTCAAGGCCATAGGTCAAAGGTCAAAGTCAGGAAAAATGTTGGAAAATTGGAAAAATCGGTATCATTTAACACTGAGCGAATTTTTATTCATAACTCTGTCAAAAAAGATCAAATTTCTTTCATATTTGAGAGTGTTATGTAGGATCCCTTTGTCAGTCGATCCGGAAGTTTGATCCGGATTTGATCCAGATTACAAGTTTTGTAACGATTTAAATTTAACATTGAAAACCCCATTTAATGTATATTTTATATTATTATATCTTAATCAAATGTGCCCCAATCACTCTCATATTTGACAGTGAGGTGCAGACTGGCACTCACTATCACCTGACGAAGTTTGATCCGGATCTGTGGATTTTGTGGACATTTGAATTTAATATTGAAAAGCCTGTTTGGTGTGCATTTTGCATTATATCTCAATAAAAAGTGTCTCAATCACTCTCATGTGTGATAATGAGGTGTAACCTGGCACTCTCAATGAATAGACTAAGTTTGATTTGCATCTGATCCGTATTGCGGATTTAACGGATATTTGATTTTTACATTGAAAAGCCCTTTTGATCTATATTATGTATTATATTTTAGCTTATGAAAAGCCACGTCTAACAGGACTTTGACCTTGAAAATGCTTTCTGAGGTAAAAATTTATGGAATCGGAAACTAGTGTTGGCGGAAGTTTGCGCTTTACGAGCGCAGCGCTCTATCAATCAATCAATCAATCAATCAATTTTTTTATATAGCGCCAAATCACAACAAACAGTCGCCCCAAGGCGCTTCATATTGCAAGGCAAGGCCATACAATAATTATGTAAAACCCCAACGGTCAAAACGACCCCCTGTGAGCAAGCACTTGGCTACAGTGGGAAGGAAAAACTCCCTTTTAACAGGAAGAAACCTCCAGCAGAACCAGGCTCAGGGAGGGGCAGTCTTCTGCTGGGACTGGTTGGGGCTGAGGGAGAGAACCAGGAAAAAGACATGCTGTGGAGGGGAGCAGAGATCGATCACTAATGATTAAATGCAGAGTGGTGCATACAGAGCAAAAAGAGAAAGAAACAATGCATCATGGGAACCCCCCAGCAGTCTACGTCTATAGCAGCATAACTAAGGGATGGTTCAGGGTCACCTGATCCAGCCCTAACTATAAGCTTTAGCAAAAAGGAAAGTTTTAAGCCTAATCTTAAAAGTAGAGAGGGTGTCTGTCTCCCTGATCTGAATTGGGAGCTGGTTCCACAGGAGAGGAGCCTGAAAGCTGAAGGCTCTGCCTCCCATTCTACTCTTACAAACCCTAGGAACTACAAGTAAGCCTGCAGTCTGAGAGCGAAGTGCTCTATTGGGGTGATATGGTACTACGAGGTCCCTAAGATAAGATGGGACCTGATTATTCAAAACCTTATAAGTAAGAAGAAGAATTTTAAATTCTATTCTAGAATTAACAGGAAGCCAATGAAGAGAGGCCAATATGGGTGAGATATGCTCTCTCCTTCTAGTCCCCGTCAGTACTCTAGCTGCAGCATTTTGAATTAACTGAAGGCTTTTTAGGGAACTTTTAGGACAACCTGATAATAATGAATTACAATAGTCCAGCCTAGAGGAAATAAATGCATGAATTAGTTTTTCAGCATCACTCTGAGACAAGACCTTTCTGATTTTAGAGATATTGCATAAATGCAAAAAAGCAGTCCTACATATTTGTTTAATATGCGCTTTGAATGACATATCCTGATCAAAAATGACTCCCAAGATTTCTCACAGTATTACTAGAGGTCAGGGTAATGCCATCCAGAGTAAGGATCTGGTTAGACACCATGTTTCTAAGATTTGTGGGGCCAAGTACAATAACTTCAGTTTTATCTGAAAATTTTATGGTCAACAGTATCAAAAGCAGCACTGAGGTCTAACAGAACAAGCACAGAGATGAGTCCACTGTCCGAGGCCATAAGATCATTTGTAACCTTCACTAATGCTGTTTCTGTACTATGATGAATTCTAAAACCTGACTGAAACTCTTCAAATAGACATTCCTCTGCAGATGATCAGTTAGCTGTTTTACAACTACCCTTTCAAGAATTTTTGAGAGAAAAGGAAGGTTGGAGATTGGCCTATAATTAGCTAAGATAGCTGGGTCAAGTGATGGCTTTTTAAGTAATGGTTTAATTACTGCCACCTTAAAAGCCTGTGGTACATAGCCAACTAACAAAGATAGATTGATCATATTTAAGATCGAAGCATTAAATAATGGTAGGGCTTCCTTGAGCAGCCTGGTAGGAATGGGGTCTAATAAACATGTTGATGGTTTGGATGAAGCAACTAATGAAAATAACTCAGACAGAACAATCGGAGAGAAAGAGTCTAACCAAATACCGGCATCACTGAAAGCAGCCAAAGATAACGATACGTCTTTGGGATGGTTATGAGTAATTTTTTTTCTAATAGTTAAAATTTTGTTAGCAAAGAAAGTCATGAAGTCATTACTAGTTAAAGTTAATGGAATACTCAGCTCAGTAGAGCTCTGACTCTTTGTCAGCCTGGCTACAGTGCTGAAAAGAAACCTGGGGTTGTTCTTATTTTCTTCAATTAGTGATGAGTAGAAAGATGTCCTAGCTTTACGGAGGGCTTTTTTATAGAGCAACAGACTCTTTTTCCAGGCTAAGTGAAGATCTTCTAAATTAGTGAGACGCCATTTCCTCTCCAACTTACGGGTTATCTGCTTTAAGCTACGAGTTTGTGAGTTATACCACGGAGTCAGACACTTCTGATTTAAAGCTCTCTTTTTCAGAGGAGCTACAGCATCCAAAGTTGTCTTCAATGAGGATGTAAAACTATTGACGAGATACTCTATCTCCCTTACAGAGTTTAGGTACCTACTCTGCACTGTGTTGGTATATGGCATTAGAGAACATAAAGAAGGAATCATATCCTTAAACCTAGTTACAGCGCTTTCTGAAAGACTTCTAGTGTAACGAAACTTATTCCCCACTGCTGGGTAGTCCATCAGAGTAAATGTAAATGTTATTAAGAAATGATCAGACAGAAGGGAGTTTTCAGGGAATACTATTAAGTCTTCAATTTCCATACCATAAGTCAGAACAAGATCTAAGATATGATTAAAGTGGTGGGTGGACTCATTTACATTTTGAGCAAAGCCAATTGAGTCTAATAATAGATTAAATGCAGTGTTGAGGCTGTCATTCTCAGCATCTGTGTGGATGTTAAAATCGCCCACTATAATTATCTTATCTGAGCTAAGCACTAAGTCAGACAAAAGGTCTGAAAATTCACAGAGAAACTCACAGTAACGACCAGGTGGACGATAGATAATAACAAATAAAACTGGTTTTTGGGACTTCCAATTTGGATGGACAAGACTAAGAGACAAGCTTTCAAATGAATTAAAGCTCTGTCTGGGTTTTTGATTAATTAATAAGCTGGAATGGAAGATTGCTGCTAATCCTCCACCCCGGCCCGTGCTACGAGCATTCTGACAGTTAGTGTGACTCGGGGGTGTTGACTCATTTAAACTAACATATTCATCCTGCTGTAACCAGGTTTCTGTTAGGCAGAATAAATCAATATGTTGATCAATTATTATATCATTTACCAACAGGGACTTAGAAGAGAGAGACCTAATGTTTAATAGACCACATTTAACTGTTTTAGTCTGTGGTGCAGTTGAAGGTGCTATATTATTTTTTCTTTTTGAATTTTTATGCTTAAATAGATTTTTGCTGGTTATTGGTAGTCTGGGAGCAGGCACCGTCTCTACGGGGATGGGGTAATGAGGGGATGGCAGGGGGAGAGAAGCTGAAGAGAGGTGTGTAAGACTACAACTCTGCTTCCTGGTCCCAACCCTGGATAGTCACAGTTTGGAGGATTTAATTGGCCAGATTTCTAGAAATGAGAGCTGCTCCATCCAAAGTGGGATGGATGCCGTCTCTCCTAACAAGACCAGGTTTTCCCCAGAAGCTTTGCCAATTATCTATGAAGCCCACCTCATTTTTTGGACACCACTCAGACAGCCAGCAATTCAAGGAGAACATGCGGCTAAACATGTCACTCCCGGTCTGATTGGGGAGGGGCCCAGAGAAAACTACAGAGTCCGACATTGTTTTTGCAAAGTTACACACCGATTTAATGTTAATTTTAGTGACCTCCGATTGGCGTAACCGGGTGTCATTACTGCCGACGTGAATTACAATCTTACCAAATTTACGCTTAGCCTTAGCCAGCAGTTTCAAATTTCCTTCAATGTCGCCTGCTCTGGCCCCCGGAAGACAATTGACTATGGTTGCTGGTGTCGCTAACTTCACATTTCTCAAAACAGAGTCGCCAATAACCAGAGTTTGATCCTCGGCGGGTGTGTCGTCGAGTGGGGAAAAACGGTTAGAGATGTGAACGGGTTGGCGGTGTACACGGGGCTTCTGTTTAGGGCTACGCTTCCTCCTCACAGTCACCCAGTTGGCCTGCTTTCCCGGCTGCTCGGGATCTGCCAGGGGGTAACTAACGGCGGCTAAGCTACCTTGGTCCGCACCGACTACAGGGGCCTGGCTAGCTGTAGAATTTTCCACGGTGCAGAGCCGAGTCTCCAATTCGTCCAGCCTGGCCTCCAAAGCTACGAATAAGCTACACTTATTACAAGTACCGTTACTGCTAAAGGAGGCCGAGGAATAACTAAACATTTCACACCCAGAGCAGAAAAGTGCGGGAGAGACAGGAGAAGCCGCCATGCTAAATCGGCTAAGAGCTAGTAGCTACGCTAAGCTAGTGGATTCCTAAAAACACACAAAGTGAATAATGTGTAAATAATTTAGAGGTGATTCAGCAGAAGGAGTGCTTTAGTTAAGGCACGTAAAGATTACACTGGGAAACAAATCGTAATCTAGATAACTAGATCAATCTAACTGCGCAGATTAAACAGCTAACAGATACAGCAAAACACCGCTGTGCTCCGGAACAGGAAGTGATACAATACCGCAGTGAGAGCCAACCACCAGTAGAGGCAAGCAAGAGCTAATTTGTTAATTTAAATATTATCCAACTGCATCATTATTTACTTGATATTCTCTTCATATATTCTTTATTTGTAACAAGAAGGATCTGAAATCTGATTTATTTTGCTTCTGATTTACTTTCCACAATGGATACCTTGGGAATGGAAATGCTCCATGAGAAATGTCAGGCTAGAAGAATGCCCAGCTTGAGAAAGCTCTAAGAATGGCAGTCTTCTTTTGGGGCTGAGATGGAGGATCAAGAAACAAAAGACAGCAGCAAGCTGGCAGCTGTGTTAAAACAGGCAGAGCAGCAGCTGGAGAGATGTCCATGAGAGACCATGGGGACCATGTGAGAAACTTTCCATTTCAAAGTGAAGCATATCCAAACTTCCCTTCCGGACCAAATAATAGAGCACAAAAATGGAGAAGCAGTAGCTGCATTCAAACAGGCAGAGGAGCAACTGGACAAGAGCCGGCTTCGCTGGGAGCAGGAGAAGAATTCTTGACAAGAAGCCCCGGAGGCCTTCTGTGGGATTCTGTTCAGAAGAGATCACAGACAAAGATGCAACACACAAATGCTTAAGGAAAAACCGAAACAATATTTACCTCCAGTGGTAGCATGAAATAAATGTTGTTATGGCGCAACTGGAGGAAAAGCCGTCTGTAGCAAATGGAGACCACCAGGTTGGAAGCTGTATGAAATCAGACAGAGGAGCAGGTAAACAGGAAGCCTGGGTATCCTCCAGGCTCAAGTAAATGAGCAAAAAATGTAGACAGGGAACATGACAGGTGCTTGCAAATCGGCAGTGAAGCAGCTGGACCACAACGGGTTCCGCTGGGAGTAGGATGATCTTTCTCTCCACACAAAAAAGCTGAAGGATTCCTTGGCAGTTTTTGAGGTGCAACTAGATAATGAGGGAGAAAAAAGAGCGAGCCACCATGAAATCTAAAAATGAATACAGTAAGCACTGGAGTGCTAGAAAAGTTTTTCTCCAGCAGGAGCAAGACAGGATTTCTTTTCAAGAAGTACTGGAGGATACTTTCTATGTTCTGGCACCAGTGTGGCGCACTGGAAGAAATTATGAAGATTATATTCAATAACCGGCAAGACTGTGAGTGCTGTGAAGACTAAAGGCAGAATCTCTGATGCCTTCACGTTGAACTCTGAGGTCAAACACAGATGTGTTCCTGCCACATATCTGTTCAGCTGTGAGAATGGTCATAGTCACTGACATTGAGATACCAGATGATGCTGCTTTGTGTGTGGAGTCGATGAATATCCTGGTCGGAACTCATGGGCAGCAGAGTGACAAGTTGGAGTATCTAAGATTTCCCAAAAGAAAGACCTTGAGGGGAAAAAAATGTCAAACTTCTATCTAGGATCAGCTTAATGATCAGAAGAGAAAGGCAAGGATGATTGAGGTGAAGCAGTGCTGCAGTATGGTGACGTTTTGCATTCTCCCCATTAGTGGTCAGTTTTATTTTGCATAATGCTTCAGTTCACTTTCCTTGTGTATACGAGGTCTGTTAGAAAAGTATCCTACCTTATTATTTTTTTCAAAAACCATATGGATTTGAATCACGTGTGATTGCATCAGACAAGCTTGAACCCTCGTGCGCATGCGTGAGTTTTTCCACGCCTTTCGGTTGCGTCATTTGCCTGTGAGCAGGCTTTGAGTGAGGAGTGGTCCAGCCCCCTCGTCGGATTTTCATTGCCAGGAAATGGCGGAATGATTTGGGCTTTTTTTCCATCAGAATTTTTTCAGAAACTGTTAGAGACTGGCAGCTGGAAACCATTAGAAAAATTTATCTGGCTTTCTGTGAAAATGTTACGGGCTTGGTAGGAATTCCTCCGCACGTCTGTCTCAATGTGCCGAAAAAGTGCTGATGTCCACGTCTTTTCACAGTTCCTGTGCTAGTCAGACGACGTCCCGGATAAAACACAGCGTCCAGTTTGGAAATGAACGGCACATTCCACTGTTACAGGAGTTTTTGTCATGGAAAGAGGAGCGGAGGCTTCGCGCGTTGCGGCGGTGCCACATGGCGCAAAGCAACGCCGTGATGAAGCCTCACGGGACATGTTCTGACATGTCCAGGCACATCCACAATTTCTCGGATAATCACTCAATGGAAAAACCACCGACAGCTGTCTGAACGCCATCTCAAAGCCGTCCTGTGAGACCAAAACGGAGGTGGTTTTGTCTCGCTCCAGTAGCGAATCCATCGTGACGCGCAAAGCCTCCGCTCAGTTTTCCATGACAAAATCTCTTGTTAAAAGTGAAATCTGCCGGAAAATGGTTGATGTCCAGCTCTTGTGATAACCAGAGAAATGGCACACAATGGTCACGGATCCAGACAGCCATCCGTTTAGAAATGAAATGGTCGTTCAGCCTGTCGATGGCGGCTTCAGAGCGCTGTGCGCCCCACAGCCGCTGGGGGCCATCCTTAAAGCGACAGTAACACTCCTTATTCTCTACCAAGCCCGTAACATTTTCACCGAACGCTAGATAAATTTTTCTAATGGTTTCCAGCTGCCAGTCTCTAACAGTTTCTGAAAAAATTCTGATGGAAAAAAAGCCCAAATCATTCTGCCATTTCCTGGCAATGAAACAGCGATGAGAGGGGTGGACCACTCCTCACTC
Source organism: Thalassophryne amazonica (assembly GCF_902500255.1). Lineage (NCBI taxonomy): Eukaryota > Metazoa > Chordata > Actinopteri > Batrachoidiformes > Batrachoididae > Thalassophryne > Thalassophryne amazonica. Next base: position 18,193,925 of record NC_047103.1, on the reverse strand, counting down.
AAAGCCTGCTCACAGGCGAATGACGCAACTGACAAGCGTGGAAAAACTCACGCATGCGCACGAGGGTTCAAGCTTGTCTGACACAATCACACGTGATTCAAATCCATATGGTTTTTGAAAAAAATAATAAGGTCGGATACTTTTCTAATAGACCTCGTACAAGCAGTGTGTACACGCATAGTGAGCCAGCTAATCAAATCAAATCAATTTTATTTATAAAGCGCCAAATCACAACAAACAGTTGCCCCAAGGCGCTTTATATTGTAAGGCAAAAGCCATACAATATAAAGCGCCTTGGGTGCTAATGTAAGGTGCATCTGAATGTTGCAGCACGTGAATACCAGAAAAGAACCTGCACTGGACGTGAAACCGGCATTATGTTATCTGTGGCAGATACACTTTCTGATTCCATATGATAGCTATGGCGTATCGCTGTACCTCACAACTCATGGTTAAGGGCCCCTTCCCTTCACACATAACACAATTTAAGCTGACTTGCACACGGAGGAGGAATTGCATATTTGTGTAAAATTGTAGCTGCCTCCAACGCCTTGTACACGTGTTGCTACAACTATTCGCGCACACCAGCGTCTGAAAGACAGAGAGTGCCCCGTGAGAGCCGATTCAATCCCTCTCGCGGCAGGTGTCGGCCAAGTTCCAGCTGACACACACGAACATCTAACACCACTCCCTTGGCACTTAGAAAATGTGTGGCCATTCGTGCTGTTAGCACAAAAATAGTCAGCAGGTGATCACTTTCGAGCTGAATGTGAAAGTGCCCCCATGAGTGTGGCATTGCAAAAAGCAACACACATGTGGTGCATGTGTCTCGCACATGTGCGTATGTTGCACTCCGCCCCCCGCGAAACACATGTGGCGTACCGTGTTTTGAAGGACATGAACTTACAACTGTCTACTGTGAAGCATGTGTGTCTGCTTGCTGTCCTCACGTGGACATACATAAAAAAAAATATATCGCTGTTGCAATGGGCTGCAGCGAGAGAGCGCATGCAGCGCACATTGACAGGCTGCTCCAGGTGAAATGGACCGTCAGATCATAACACGCAGTGGGCAATCTGAATGCCATGTCACCCACGTGAGCTCTGTTCTATATGACGCAGTGTCTGTCATGCAGAGCGCCATCGACATGACACATGTGGCGTGGCCGGACACTCGTGTGGGGCTGGCTGGACACACTAGGACAGCAGAGTGAACTGCTTCATTCATGTCATTTCATGACTGTATGTCTGCGACCATGGGTTATCTACAGAGGAACAGATGATTCATACTTGTATTGTCTGCTCGATAAGAGGGTTTCAATAAAATGCAGTGTTTTTTATGGTGTGTGGTAATGTTTATTTCCTTGTTGATTTCAGGCATTTTACACACCTTTTATTTGACAGCGATGGTAGCACAGTGGTAAAGTTTCTGGCTGACAATCACAGCTTTTGTAAATTACAGGTTCGAATCCCGTGGGTGGCATGTATTTTCTTTTTTTTCCACAGCAGCTGCGCAATGTGGTTACACATGCTTCAGCTGCTTTCACTGTGTTCCCACTTTCGGTTTCATACGCTCGTACACAAAACCATCGCAGCGGGATTGTTCACGCCTGCCCGACAACGTGTCCCTCCCGATGTCGGCTCGATGTCTTTGTGGTTTGCTCATACGAGCTGCTTCACCGTGATTCACCCTGATTTGTACTTATTCGTACTATGTGTGAAGGCGCCCTAAAACTGGCAGCATAAACAAGTGTAATTATACACCATATTAACACGGTGTGGGTGATGCATGTGAAAATGACAACTGCTTCGTTTGTGCAGTACCAGTTACTAGTCTGCTTGAACTCTGGACTGCTTTGCGCCAGGTGGAAGGCAGGGCTTGGAATCTACACGGATGCCAGCACAGGAGTTAATGAACTACATTCACAACTAGTGGCTGATGGAGGAGCTACAAAAAAGAAAACCTTTAATATTTTCTACGTACCAAACTGTGAGTTGTGTACCACAAAGAACCATGAAGTCTGCAACTTTGACAATGGATTATGCAGCATACAGTGTAAAACATCAGGAACGTACTGAGCCATAAGGGGGGTGTGTACCACTGCACCCCTAGTGGCAGGAGAACAGAACCTGTGTACTATAAAAACTGGAGAAATTCAACGCTACTTCTGACTGCAGCTGGACAAAAGCAGTCCAACTCAGTTTCTGACTGCTTTTTCTCCTGTTTGATTTTTGTTGCATATTTGTATGTGATAATATTCCAAAAGCATGAACCAGATTTATTGAGGCTTTCCTAATGTGCATCCACAGAGGCACAACTGAACCCTTTTGATCTCATGCAGCACTCTAAATTGTCCTTTGTAGTGCTTGTG